>NC_045442.1:8595611-8646175 GCF_002776525.5 Piliocolobus tephrosceles | reverse complement strand
GAGCACACGGTAATCACATGGCAAGCACACAGTAAATACACAGTAAGCATAAGGCAAGCACATGGCAAGTACACAGCGAGCACGCGGCAAACACACAAGCACATTGCCCGGCTCCCTCCAAAGCCACTTCCCCCACAGAGAAAGGAGAAAGCAGCATGGCCTGGCAGTCACTCACAGTCCCTCTGGATCTGCAGCCAGCGGCTATGGCGGACGAAAAGGCACCTGTTCCCGGGCACTTTCCAACAGGGGCTGGTGGGACACGGTGTGGAGAGGCAGCTGTTGTGTGCGTGTCCCTGGGGAGCCCAGGGGGCATGGCCTTACATGCACCAGGGCCTGCAAGTATGGCCCAGAACTGCCCACTCTTGGGTTGGGGGAGCGGTTTGCCTACTTTGCAGAGGAGGTGGTTATCTGCCGGTTTCAGACAAGACTCAGACTGCAGTGACTGGGTTTTGGTCCGACCTGTCCAGACGAGCCAAGCTCCTGGAGTCTCAGGCATCCTTAGGATGGCACTTGGTGTCATCCAAGCCAAGTCCATCTGCTGTGACCAGAGCACCCCTGGGACTCATGCATAATCCTTGGATATTACAAACGTCCTGGAAATTACTGGCGTCTCACACCAGCATTCACCAAACTCCTCACACTTCCTAGGCTGGTCATTCTACTATCAAAAAGGAGTGATTTGATTAGTGGGGGCTGGGGGCTGGGAGTGGGGGGCAGGGAGGCATGAACTCCAAAGGAGCACAGAGAACTTTCCTGGGTGATGGGATGGTTCCGCAACCACCTGGTGGCTATGCCTCGATTGTCAAGACTTGTAGAACTGCACGTTAAAGGGTGTTTTACTGTATATAAATTATTTCTACATAGGATTTTGAAAGCTTTATCCTTCTCAAAAAGCAAATGATAAAATTAAATGACTTGCCCTATGCAGTGAACTGAGAAATCCCTCTGCAGCCCCCAAGAGCTTTGCAACTGAGGGGTGGCTGAGCCAGCACACCCCCCGCCCCAGGTTTCCTCAAAATCAGCAACACCCAGAAGACACCAGGAGGAAGGGTTCTGTGAAGCACAGGCTCGCAGATGCTCCCTGAGATGCAGCTCCACTTCAGACAGTTTACTCAGGGAAAATCATTTCCTTACCTCCCGTAGTTTAGTGGCCAGGACATGGGAGCTGAAAGGACATGGGAGTTTGAAAGGCTCCTACCTTGGGTTCCCTCTCCCACATTTAGCTTCAGCACACCCCCTTCAGCCTAACTCCAAACCTAATGTGGCCACCTCTGCCCACCCCAGCTCGCAGAAATCCACTACTGCTTAGCTGAACTCCAGATAAACCGTGGCTGCTCTTCTTCCCTGTAGCCCGGCAGCCCTCCACGACATCCTGCACACAGTAGGGGTGCACCTTTATTTCACAGGCAATGTTCAGAAGAAGAAATTCTCCTTAATCGGCCAGGCGTGGTGGCTCACACCTACAATCCCAGCACTTTAGGAGGCCGAGGCAGGCAGATCACCTGAGGTCAGGAGTTCAAGACCAGCCTGACCAGCATGGTGAAAACCTGTCTCTACTAACAAAATACAAAAATTAGCTGGGAGTGCTGTAATCCCAGCTACTCGAGAGGCTAAGACAGGAGAACTGCTTGAACTCAGGAGGCGGAGGTTGCAGTGAGCCGAGAACTCACCACTGCACTCCAGCCCGGGCTAGAGTGAGCCTCCGTTTCAAAAAAAAAAAATTCACCTCAGTGGCACTGCATTATTTTCTGGCAAATCAGTGCAAACTGGGTTACCTTATCACACCATGCAACATGTTTAAATTCTGTGTCTTCTAAAATATTGTGTACCTATTTTTATTTGATTTATTAAATTCTAAAGCTTTTCTACATCTCCACAAGGTAGTTTCCCCAGTAATGCATAACCACTTAATTGGGAAGTGTACAAAACATAATTACACTGCCTAAAACTACAATATTGCTTATGGGAATATCACCATTCATGCATTCCACTTTGTTTTGTATTTAATCTCTATTAAGATGTCTGTGTGAAAACAGATAGGCATGCTATTCTTCATAAACAGCATAAATCACAATGTCATTTCTTTGCTAACTCAAGTCCAAAAGCGGCCCCAAAAGAAACTGCCAGGGCCCCAAAGACTATCACTTTCCATATTCAAGCAGATAAGCTCCTTGCATAGAGGTCTCAATACAGAGCCCCAAAACACCTAGCCCTGGGCCGATTATTCAGGTCATAATTTCTCTCACCGTAAATGGCTCTGCATGCAATTCAAACAGCACCCAGACGCTCCCCAGAAAGCAGTCACTCAGACCAAGAAGAGCAATTCCTTTCTGCACAAGACCCCAGTTACAAACCTTGTATCAAGGGGCAAAAAGAGTCCCTTAAATCCTTCTTCATCTAAGGACACCCATGGATACTCTTTCAAGTTCACCTTTCAACACGGGGACTCCCGCCAAAGGCTCCAGACTCTTGAAACTGGATTCTCCTGCTTCCCTTCTGGCCTTCAAATTTGCACACACCGCTCATCCCTAGAATAGGGTTATCTGAATACACAACCATTCTCTAGACAGCCTGGTACTGGTGGAGGAGAACCAGTTCGGATCTCGCTCGATCATTAATTAACTGTGAGTCCCGTCCACGCGGCTTGCCAATTCCTCAAGTGGGAAATAATCACACTGCCTCACAACAGGGTTGTTGCTAAAAATAAAATAAGCCAATGTATGACAAAGTACTTCTGCAAACAGAAACAAGCCAGGTTATCAGCCTCGCTGAAGCCTACTAATTAATAAATGCCCCGATCAAGATAAAAAGGATTTGCCACAAAACAGGTTCACTCTCAGTTCTAAAACGGTAGGTATCACTCCCAAATCGGCTTGCATCATGACGAAACAGGCTAGAGGCACAAGTGAGGGCCTCAGGGGCGCTCCTGAAGGTTAAGCATATTTGCCTGCAGAGGGAGGTAAATGCACCTTTTGCTGATCCGTGTTCTCGCTCACACGGGCCAGTGTTAAAAACATCGACTCTGTGGCACCCTTCTTTGTGTGTACACAGATTGTAATAGTGTGCTTCACTGAGCGGTTCAGATTTTACTAAAATATAATCTGCACAACCAATCTCTTTTCTAGCAGGTATGCTCTGACACTGCCCAGCCTCAACTCAATACACACTGCTGCCTGGTCAAGAGTGAAATGTCAAGTGCATCTGAATACAGAACCGGCTCCAGTTTCAACACACACCCAGGACATTTCTCTGCTGTCCTAGGAATGCCTGGTAATGTTGGAGGGTGGAGAATCCCTTTTCAAAGAATGAGGATGAGTACAGCAGAAATCCATATTCCAAGTTTCAAATAATTTAGTGGGTTATTTCAGTTATATAAAATCTTCCTTCAACTATTTTTCATGCCAACTGTTCAATAACTAGACTTGAGTGTGTGGGTGTGTGTTGGGGGAGTGGTTTGTTTTTGAAGAAAGTCAGTCTGTGTGCTGCTGTTGGCAGGTTTCGGGCTGGCTACATCAGGCACCCCCTGGAGGAGGTGGCTAAAAATACAGATGTTTGGGCTTCTCCTTTGGGAAGAAGGGGGGGGCCCTCAGGTGACTCCTGGCCAGGGTGCTTTGGGGACCCGCCCTGCTCCAGAAGCCATCTTCTTGAGCACCCCCAACCCCAGGTACCAGGTCCTCTCTGGGGACTGACTGAGTCACTGGTGAAAACCACCGAGCCCACCCAAGCTTCCTAATACTAAAGGTATCTGCTGTCCTTTGGGGCAGGGCAGGGCAGGGGGAGAGAGAGGGATGCTAGCACTTACCTGCTCCCTCCTGATAAAACAGGGCACAAACAGCCACTTGCTGCTAGGAGGAAGAAGGCAGAGTTGACGGGAGGATTTGTCTTTCTCAATGACATTCACACCACCATAACTAGTGGGATCGCCATGAATCCTACTATCACCACCACCACCAGTACCACCGTCCCCAATAAAAATAACGGTAACAAACAGCTAGCATGGGAGCACTTCCCACATGCACTCACATCTTATTCATTGTGCACTCTCCAGGATTTGCAAATGAGGAATATGACATTCTGGCCCCAGACCCCTGGTCCCTGGCCAGCTGAGATGCCCTTGCATTCCAGCATGGGTGGTTTCCCAAGGGCATTTTCAAGGACCATTTTGCTTTTCCAAGTAAGACTTTTTTTTTTTTAACTTGAGAAAGAGTTTTGCTCTTGTCGCCCAGGCTGGAGTGCAATGGGACGATCTCGGCTCACTGCAACCTCCGCCTCCCAGGTTCAAGTGATTCTCCTGCCTCAGCCTCCTGAGTAGCTGGAATTACAGGTGCACACCACCACACCTGGCTAATTTTTGCATTTCTAGAAGAGACTAAAATATAATCTGCAAAGCCAATTTCTCCAAAACCAATTAGAAAAGATGGGGTTTTGCCATGTTGGCCAGGCTGGTCTTGAACTCCTGATCTCAGGTGATTGGCCCACCTCGGCCTCTCAAAGTGCTAGGATTATAGGCATGAGCCACCATGTCTGGCCCCAAGTGAGTTTTTTGTTTCTTTGTTTGTTTGTTTTGGAGACAGCGTCATGCTCTGTCACCCAGGCTGGAGTGCAATGGCCCAATCTTGGCTTACTGCAACCTCTGCCTCCAGAGTTCAAGCAATTCTCCTGCCTCAGACTCCCAAATAGCTAGAATTACAGGTGCATGCTGCCACGCCTGGCTAATTTTTTGTATTTTTAGTAGAGACAGGGGTTCACCATGTTGGCCAGGCTGGTCTCAAACTCCTGACCTTAGGTGATCCACCTGCCTCGGCCTCCCAAAGTGCTGGGGTTACAGGCATGAGCCACCCCACCTGGCCCCCAAGTGAGATTTTTAATGGCATGAGTTGAATCCAAAGAAACTGCTGGTCCATGAAATGACCAGCACACCCTGAAGATGACAAACTGTCTGCTGGACAGGCACCTTCCTTACCCCACCTTGCCACTTCACGCACATGACCTATACTCACACCTGCAGCCTCACAGAAGCACAGCGCAGTTAACGCTGGCTGGGCGGAGAAAAGAATATTTCAACATTTCAATTGGGAGACATTCGGTGATGCTCCATGCACATGCGTACTACGCCTGGCCCCTAGTGGGTGCTCAGTCAGTATCTGTGAATGAACATCCTAGGAGGAGATGATTAATTACCACCCCATTGCCAGGGCCTGGGGTCAGGAACATGCTCAAACACTCCCAGCAAATCTGCCACCCAGCTGCACCTGGTCCAGTTACCACAGCTGCTACTGACCGAGCACCCACAAGAAACCAAACAGGATGCCACCAACCAAGTCGACAGCCCTGGCCACTGTCTGGCAAATGCACCCACTCCTCAGGGACCTGGAAGGGTGAAGGGAACTATGTGCACAGAAGGAAGGGCAGACATGGTTCCTTTTCCTGAACAAATAAGCTCTTCGGAATGTGGCCTGTCATGCCCATGTTCACTGTGTTTTATGTCCTCTATAAAGATGATACTGAGCTCTCAATAGTGGAGAATTCAAACCTAAGCCACAGCTCTCAACAGGCAGTCCACCTGGGCAGGGTGGCTGGGGCAGGAGGCTCTGGGCCCCCACCCTGGCTGCCCATCAGGCAAGGCAGTTTTTTCTTCCTTCTCTAGGAAGAGAAAGTAGGTCTTAAATAGAAAGTAAACATTTTACTGGGCATTTCTTGGAGTGACCTAATACGTAGTAAATTCCCACAGACTAAATTTAACCTTGTGAACAGTTTTCAGTTCATTGCTTTGGACCCCAGGAATCAATGAGAAGACGGCTGCTCCCAAACTAAGCCAGCCCCACCAGGCACTCTCCTTCCCTACCACAGGGCATGACATCTTCCAGGAATTTTTAACATAGCACCATGACAGGTTTGGCAACTCACACCTGTAATCCCAACACTTTGGGGAGGCCAAGGAGGGAGGATTGCTTGAGCTCAGGAGTTCATGACCAGCTTGGGCAACATGGCAAACCCCATCCCTACAAAAAATACAAAAACTAGCCAGGTGTGGTGCCATATACCTGTAGTCCCACCTACTTGGGAGACTGAGATGGGAAAATTGCTTGAACCCGGGAGGCTGAGGTCGCAGTGAGCTGTGATTGTGCCACTGCACTTCAAGCCTGGGCAACACGGTGAAACCCCCATCTCAAAAAAAAAAAAAAATTTAACAAACACGTATGATATGTCAGGCTCGTTCTAAGGGCTTTATAAACATTACCTCACTGAATCCTTACAATACACCCTCTCCTTACCCTCATTTTACAGATTCAGAAACTGAAGCCCTTTGAAAGGGTTCCCAGCGTGGGAGAGAAGTCAAACATTTCTTTCCATCCCTTCTTTGCCACACTTCCTTGAACAGTCTGTCCCCCTTGTATCTCATTGCCTCTACTAAGCTCTAGGAGGGCAGGCCCATCTCTCCTTGGACACAGCCTCAGTGTTTGAAAGGAAGAATGACATTCACGACCTTCCAGTGAGACCTCTCTTGTCACCAGCCACCAAAGTGAGCACAGCAGTTAGCTCAGCACTTTCAAAGTGCACTGCCGGGGCCCCTTTGGATCTGAGCCAGGCCCCTGACATGCCAAGTAACCACCAGGTTGCAAAACTCCCAGCTACAGGCGTGACGAAAAAGGTGGTCCCTGTGCTGCTGCAGCCCCCTTCCCACTAACCACAGCGAACCCAGGCTCCCCCTCCCACCCTGCCTGCTGCTCTAGAAGACAAAGAGAATTAGGGAAGAAAACTCCTTTTCAAGAAGCTTCCTTGCTGAGAAATATTTTAAAGGACTATTCTGAGGGGTCAGGTAACATATGGGATTTGCTTCTAAGCTCTCGGGCCTGGCTGGGACACAACCAGGGACCCAAAAGCACAACTGGGTTGAGTCCTAACCCCCCTCCCTTCATCCTCTGCGGACATGAGATCCTCAACTAAGACACTCCCTGGTTCACCACAGGAGCGTCTTCCTTCGCCCACTATTTGGAGCCATGTGGCCAGTTTAGGATAGAAAAAAATGACCCACTCTTCGAGGCCTTCCTTCAACGCTGAGGAAGACATCACTGCAGACACAATTCCAACTTTAATTGTGAATCTCCTGGCTTTTGTCAGTTGAAGCCTCATTCTTAATCCTGGGCTTAGTTGAGAAATGAGAAGGATGCGTGCAAGTGGGGGAGAAAGAATCCTCAACCCTGAGCGAAAAGCACGCGCCGTGGAGGAGCGAGGAGAATGGCCACTCTGCAGACGCCAGGGCTGGGAAACAGGGTGCCGGGGAAAAGCGGCTCGCTGGCCTCAGAGCTGCGGCAGGTCCACCACTGTGCCGTGTTTTGCTGGAGGAACCTGGATGCCAGCTTGGTGGATCTTCTGCCCAGCGCAAAGGATCTCTGAAACCTGGAACAGGACAGGGGACACACCACAGACACGACATGGGCTCTGGAAGACCACTCACAAGGCCCGGCTCGCAGGAAATGACCATTCATGGGAACCTGCACGCTGCAGTCATTCTCATGCTTAGACGCCATGTCCACTTGCCAAGCAACAGCCTCTGAGAAAGCAGCTTCCCCCTTCTCAGTGTCCCAGTGAGGCAACACAGAGAGGAGAGGGCTGGCCGGGGGATGATCCTGGCCCCACCACCCTCTTCCAGGTGGAGTGAAGCGGAATGGAGACCTGTTTAAAAACTGCAGGGAGGACTTAAAATAGGCAGACTCTAATCACTACCCAAGCTGGAGCTGAGCCAGGACACCAGGCCTCACATGACTGATGTGTCAAGAGACTCCTCCCAGCACTTCCTTGAGTCATCCACAAGACAGAGCAGAACCCAAAGTCTGAGATGGAGGCAGAGGGACACCCCACATCCCCACCACCCCTGGCCCCACTGGAGCCCCAGTGAAGACCGAGATATGTGCTCACAGGCATGTGTGAAGGGCTGCAGAACAGGAAGGTACTCTCACAAAGAAAAGCCTGTTTTTCAGGAAAACCTCCACCTTATGGGGATCTTACCCTCTTCGGAAAGCCAAGGTCAGCCTGGGAGCTCCCACATCACCTGCTCCGGGTACTCTTCCGGTGAGTTAATCACCCAAGCTCACCCAAGCAGGGCTGGTCTCTGGATTTGAAGACACACCCAACTTTGTGCCATACCCTTTCAGTTCTCTGATAGCCTCTTAGAAAAGAAGGCTGTTCCCTTTGTTCAGGAGTATTAATTCAAATTCCTTTCTAAGGCTCACACCACACAAATGCAGGGGAGCGACCCAAAGGAAGTTCACCCGGCAAAATCTAGTTTCTCCCCGGTTTTCACAGGAGTGGTGCAAACACACTCCCAGCTAGGAGAAACCCTAAGCATCTTCCCTGTCTCTTGACCCCCAACTCCCCAAGGTGGAACCCACAAACCAGATCCTATTTAAGGTGTGCACATGGCTCCAGTTGAAAGCCAGAGGCAACCAGAGTTGGGGAGGGGTGCATCCCACGGACCCAAGCCCTCCTTCGAGGCAGGTGGGGGGTGGAGGGCAGCTGCGATCATGCTATCCCAGACCACAAACATGGTGTTACCTATTGATAGTCTTACCTATTGAGAAAATGTTACCTGGCCACTAAATCCAACTTTACCACATGAAGCCCTAAGCACTGTGAAAGCCACACACAGAATCCCGGGAGAGTGTGCCCTTGCGCTCTTGGAGTGTGGGGTGGGGGGGGGGGGGGTGATGTTGCATCAGAGACACACAGATGAGGGCAACGTAGAAACTGAGCTTGGGAGGGAAGAAGGGGTCTCTTGGTTAGCGTGGCAAAGCCATCCCCAGACATTTCCCGTGTCCCAGTCAAAGGCCACAAGAAGCCTCGGGCAGCCACAGAGAAGCCAGAGGCAGGTGAAGTTGGTAGTAACTAGCTAGACTTAATTACCTAAGCTCCCTGGCCCTGATTCTTCATTGGTAAAACAGTGACTAACTACCACCTCTGCCTCTGCGAGGACAGCCCTGTGCTTTGGCCCTGGAGAGCCGATCTCAAGGCAGGTGTCTGGCCTTTGCCTGGACACAGTGAGTCTGTGATCCAGAGAGTCTGACCCATGTATTCAATGGGGCCTGCCTCAGGCTTCCGAACAGGAGCCACGCTGTTCTGAATATTCTCTCCAAAAGTGTAGTGAATGTAAAACGTCCTAGAGCAGGAAATGATCTAGAAACCCCTCCGTGGCATTGGATTGTGACTTCCTAACAAAATGATCACTCATCAAACAGGTCTGGGCCTGAGAGAAAGATATCTTTTATCTGAGAAGCTCATTTGATTCCTGGGGAAAACAGGACGGCTCCCCCGCTGAACTTTTAATTTCAGGGTGGGCAAGGAAAGAGGCTCACCCCATGCAGGAAGGAGTTCCGCCTCCCACCACGGAGTCATGCCCAACCCACTCAGGCAAGTCCCCCAAGTGACTCCTCAGACATCACCCCACCTCGTGAAAATGAAACGCAACAACACACAATGGCCCAGCGCACTAGTGCCAGACACTAAGTAAGTGCTCAGGAAATGGCTGTTCTCTAGTTACTCGAACAACAGGTACAGCGCACTTGAATGGCTGCATAAATTTCTGGAGCACCAAATTAAGTCTGCAAAACATAGAGGCGAACGCAGAAATTCCTCCATGGAGAAGATGGGTGCAAGAGGCACGGGCCAGACCGCACCGTCCTACCACTCAGCGCTCGGACAACGTCTAGTCAGAAGCCTCACCAGGCTTCAGGTGTCGAGAGCCGCCGGGGTGAACAGCAGAGAACGCAGCAGAGGAGCGCAAATGTCACTCGTCCTTGACGTGGAATTCTGCTGAAGGTCTCAGTGGCCCTCGCTGTTTCCCACAGCAACTGCCACTGCGCTATTTGCACTACAAGGAAAACACCCAGATTCGAAGGTTATTCAAGAACCGTGGCCACCCCCAAACACTGCCCAGGAGACGAGATCTCAAGCCGGTCTGGTGGAAATGATGCCGCTGTTTACCGTTTGCTTGCAACTCAGCCACCATCGCGCAGTCAATCAACGAACCTCACCACGCCAGGTCTGGAGCACCCGGAGTCCGCGACCGCTGCGGGGTGGAGGCGGCTCTGCCCTGCTGCAACCAGGTCCCTGCCCCTGTTCTGAGCCTGGAGTGCGGGCTGGGGGCCCAACCTGGTGTCCCGCCTGGTCTCGAGGCTCCTCCCTTGCCAGTGCCTCGCGGACCGGAGAGGCGCCGGCGACCCCGCTGGCTTGAGGCGGCGTCTAGCTGGACCCCCGCCGCCCGGGGTCCAAGCGGGCCAGCTCAGCACAAAGGCCAGCGGGAGGAAGGAGGAAGTGGGCACGGGGGGCAGGGCCCATTCTTACACCTCTCAACGACTTCCCCGCGGCGGGAAGCGGCTCCATTTACAAGTGAAAAGGCGAGGCGCGAGGTGGGGGGGGCCCGGGGTGTCAGGTACCGCGACCCGCGGAGGGGCCGGGGCGGGGCCGCCAGGTGCCCTGCCGGGGGAAGAGGGCACAGCCGGGGCGGGGCCGCGGCCAGGTGTTCGGGGCCGCGGGGGCGGAGCCTCCAGGTTCACCCGCCGGGAGGAGAGCGGCGGAACCCAGGCATGGAGGGGGCTTCACCTGGGGCTCGGGAGCCAGGAACCCCCGGACCCCGGAAGCCCGGACGCCAGGAGGCCCGTCCTTGCAGCAGGGTGGGGCACCCCGCGGTCCGGGAAAGGCAGGAGACCCCGCCCTCTCCAGGTAGAAGGCGGCCAGGTGTGGCGGGCTGGCCCTCCCCGCAGCAGAAGGTCGCGCAGGACACCGGAAGTCGTCCCGGAGTCAGTCTGAGCTGATCGCAGGGGTTCCCGGCGCCCCAGGCCCCCCACACCGCAAGTCACAGGAACAAGGAGGAAAAACAGCCTCTTTATGACTTGGGGGAGGCAATTCAATATTTCTTCCTGGCATAAAATAGGAATTGCTCTATTTACCCAGCCCGCAGGAGCGTCGTGAAGATTAATGACTGTGAAATGTTTTTAGGATCAAAAACATTCCAGATTTTACTTGTAGGCACTTATATGTGCATACTGGTATCTGTATAGCAAAATACACTCTTTATTGATTGCCCTCCTAGTGTGACTTCTATTCCGTAATCTGAAAGCCTTGACATACAAGAATCAGGTCTGTCTCTGCATGCTCCTGAAACACTAGGGAACAGGGAATATGGGGAGGAAATGTCGGGTCAGCTGGGTATCTACCCTGAGCCTCTAGCTCTATCCAGTCCGCAGGGCAGATAGAGCAATCCAGAGTGCCGACCACAGCTGAACGTCTGGAGAAAGGGAAACAACTTTTAAGATTATTGGTCACTCCCACTGGGAAGAAAATACAGTATCCTCCCCAGCTCATTCGGAGGTGCTTTCAAAGCCTGAGTCTCCATCAGGGTCTCTGGTGTTTGCGGCGCCTTGGCCGTCACTGGGAGCCAATGGTCAGCCAAGTTCTGCCTGTGCCAGAAGCCCACGCAGCCCATCTGGCCCGGCAGCTCCAAGAGCAAGGCCTCCCTGTTCCGAGCAGAGTAAGGCCACATGACCACACGGAGGACAATGTTGGGCTCCCCAGGGGCGTCTCCACTCCAGGCTGAACATTCTCAGTTCCCTCAACCATTCCTGAGACATGGCTTTAAGAACTCTCTCGGGCCGTGCCCGCTGCTGGCTCTGGCTGTACTCCAGGTGGGCAGGCCTGGGAGCTGGCTGCAGCAACGCCAAGTGGGGTGTCCAGGATCCAGATGCATTTGCAAGAACCGCCCCCACCACTTCCCTTGGCCTCCCCGGACCTGAACAAGCAGCGGATAAGCCGACTTTGTTTGCACTTCTAGACTGCACTAAAGACCATCCATCAGCAAAATAATAAACTCACAGCTAGAGTTCATTTACAAGGAAAGGTGCACAAACTCCTGGCCTTTCACCCGCTCCAGCAGAGAAACCTCGAATGCTCTGTTTTCCCCTCCAAACTCTTCATCTCTCATTTCCCCTCTCCACCCTCCCCCTGCCACACACACAGCTGGGGGAGGTACAATACTATCATTTCCAGGTTAGACTCTGGCCACTTGCACCTATAAAATAATTCTTTGCTAGCCTAATTTTATAGGTAAGATTTTTAAATTCCATCGTGGAAAAAGAAAAGCCCCATTAGGCCAGAGGAGTTGATCTCCCTCCATGGTCTAGGTCTTCGGTTCCTTCCAGAGAAACTTCCTCAGATTCTGTGACTCCATAATGAAGGTTTTGTTTGTCCTGGGCCTGGACAGATTGCTGGAGGCCAGATTTCAGGCATGGCTGGAGCATAGCCACGATAAGCTAGACTTTACAAGCCCTGAGTTCGCTTGTGCTGCAGGAGACCTACACACACCGTCTCTGTGACACATCCTTTAACGTGGCCCTTCCTGGCTTCTGCCACAACGTGGGCTGGAATGAGACACAGAAATATTGCCACTATTTCCAGACAATCTTTAAGGCAGCTGACAGTTTCTTTTAGTCATAATTAAGAATTTGTTTTAATGCAAGAATTCTGCACATTTCTGCTGATCAGAGGAGAGCTTTGGAGGAAGCACACATGAGCAATACAATGGAAGGTACATATTTTTGTATTTTATAAGTGAGAAGGATTTTTAGAACCCCATGGATGAAAAGTCCAGCCCTCCCTCTCCCCCTCACCCCCGCCTCCAGGGCTTTTCTGGACTCACAGAAGGCAACAAAACCAAAGGCAAGGCTGGTCACCACCAAGATCGGGGCAGACAACAGCAGCTACTCAGGGTTCCCATCCTTTAAAGCCCAACCGATCTTTGGGAGAAACGAAGCCTCTATTATTACCTAGGACAAAAGTCACAACTCTCTGTAGAACCAAAATCATCACTTGTCCCATTCATAAGATCCCAACGATTTCATCACAATTTTTGTGAATATTAAGCCAACTCTAGGCAACCATCTGTTAAATTTAGGTAAACAGCTAAAGCAGGGCACTTCTGAAACATTCACTGAGGGAGGGACTAGACACAAACACATGCAAACTGCCACTGGTGCTCACCGAGTGTAGTTGCTAGAAAACTGAACAGGCTTCAGACACCAACAATGGTTAATGATCTGCATATTATCTACATATTCCACTTAAGGTGAGGGTTAAAAAGTGAGGGGCCAGGAATGCACCTCCCTTAAGCTATAGAGCTGGTTCCACTTTGGGACCTCGGCTCCCACGTGCAAGGAGAAGGGCTTTGTGAATGGGGGAGGAGCTTTTTCCGAAACGCCAGCAGCTACACAAAACATGAACATCCAGCAAAAACTTATTTTAGCTGCGTTCTCCCTAATGCTACCAACAGATTAAAGACTACTTTAAAGTCAGGAGAGGAGTAAAAATAAACACAACTTCTTCCTGTGACTTAAGATGCCTCCTTTCTGAAGTTGAATATCATTTCCTAAAATCACATTTCGAGGGGGTAGAAAAGCTCTGTTTACACTTTCCTTGAGGAACTCTACTATCTGCTGTTAAAATCGTTCCTCAGAAAAGCACATTACTGAGAAAGAGAAAGCACACGACGTTCCTCAGCAGTCCAGAAAAGACCACCTTCTAAGAAAAACTCTGGAAAGGGGGCAGACCAAATCTCCATGCCCGGCAAAGGCAGATGAATGTGCCCCTGGTTCCCATCCTGTCCGCAGCTCCTGAAGTTTCTGTGTTCTCCAGCAGTTAGAAGAATGAAGGCGAAACTGGCCCTTGGCTCCCATGGTCAACATTCCACACAAACAATGGCCTGGCTCTCTCCCTATTGTACATTCTGTATTCATTTGTGAATCCCCCCCCTTTTTTTTTTACACAATGTGCAAAGCCCTTCTTTTCACAGGCGAAGTTCTGAATGCCCAAATGCAGCCATAATTTAGGCTTTAAACATTAATAATGATAGCTAAAAGCAAACTTCAGATTATGCCCAAACATTAATTTGTGAATATCATTAGAGTCACAATGATGGCTTTTGGATACTCTCCATTAAATCATGATCAAAAGAGCCACTGAACACCTTTAAAATGGTTCTGAAGTTTTTAGCAATTATTAAATATAATTTTCCAAACCCCGAGATAGGATTAAAAAAGAAAAACCCTTTCATAAGTCTTTGATACATATTCCATCAAACACAGACTTGAATGAAAATTAACTTCAAAAGATGAGGTGGGGAGGAGAAGCCTTGCAGTTTCCCTTCTTTCCAGGAGTGCTGTAACTTTAACTCACAGCAGTGTAAATTAGGACATGCTTACCAGCTGTAAGGGAGAAAACTGATATTTGCCCGGGAGGCGCAGTCTCTAAGAGCGTATGCATTCCAGCATTTCATGTGCCCACTAAAAGTTTTTAGCAGGGAAAGTTCACACAGGCATTCCTCACCTAGCAATTCACAGAAAGATTATTGGGGGAAAAGACACCCCGAGATTTCACCCCATGGATCACTTCCAGTAAGTACAAATACTTCTTTTTCTAGGGACAAACTGCCCTCCCATTTTTTAGTTACTACAAAAATGTGTTCCACCCTGTGTAACAGACCTACCATCCCAAAGTGGAAATATTACCTGAGCTGTGCCCTGCCTGACTGATAAACGTCCCTTCCCAACCCTGAGCTGTATGAATATATATTTGTGGCCTGATTCAGGGCCACAGGACACTAGGGCTGCTGCTTTTCCCTGACAGATTAACAGAGGGACCCAGGCTGAACGCACATACATTATGACGACAGCCCCTCTCTATGGAAATGACAGTGGTAAAAAATGACAACTGGGGCCGCCATTCCACCATTGCTGTAAACTCCTTAAATTTTTTCCATTGAGGGAAAGCGTTAAGTGCAAAGGGTATAACTTTGCTTTCAAAAATGATTCATGATGTTAGTGAACTGTTGGCAAATGGCATTCTGGTGCTAGATCTCAGCAGGGCTGCTCCCTCAGAGGTGTCCTTTTTGGTTTTTTTTTCAATCCGTGAATCTCAAGGATTTCAAATAGTGTGAGCCGTTTGTATTTTAAGAGCAATGGTAGCAATAAAAATATCATTTTAAAATCCAGTGCACTGCTTGTTCAGTACATACTACATACAGTCATTTCTTTACCTTGTAGTTAGCTACTCAGAAACTAAAAAGTTGCAGGTTGATTTTCTGGTTTTGTCATTTGTTGTTGCTGTTTGTTTGTTTCATTTAATCTCTCTTTGAAACGCTTTCCAGACTTAAAAAGTAAAATATCCAGAATTTTAAAAGTTAAGAGCGAAGTTATTGATTATTCTCTGAAAGGGTAACTGACAAACTAGTTAATAATTATACAGATAGCAAGTTTTACTGTTTCATCTTGTGTACACGACCAGATTAACAATGGCAGGGAAAGCACACACAACTTGGCAGGGACAGGAACAGGTGTGCCCCAGTCTCAAAAGGCCAAAATATCTCACCAAGTATGTCACTGGTGTGTTTTTACAATGGCGCTAGTGTTTGTTTTTAAGTAGCCAAACGTTCTTACTTTCTGAACTTTAGAAAGACATACTTTACGAATATCTCTGTCTTCACTGAATTGATGATTCAGTTCCACACATAAATTGCAACTCATGCAAGGAAATGATTTTTAGGGACAATGAGGCTTTTTAAAATCAGTTAAGAAAAGGTAATTCACCCTGCTCCTCCCCGCAGGAGAACACCCATTCAAGGGTCAGTTTCAAAGCTCCCAGGAGAAACCGTAAATAACTCACAGGGTTCTGCATTCAACCTGCAGACTCTTACTAAGGTACAATTAGAGAGGGGGTTGTCAAGTTGGGGTTAAAAAAAAGAAGAGTGGTGGGACTCGGCACCCTAACTTATCTTTCTAAATAGGAAAAAGAATTAAACCCAAACCACCTAGTCAGGTTCAAAACAAGCTCCAAACCCAAGATCTTTTCATTCCCTCTAATAACTGCTTTCCAAAGGGATGTGACTGGGGTCCCCTACCCCTGGGGCACAAAAAACCAATCAGCGCCATAAATTCCCTTTGCCTTCAACCTTCTCTCCTTTTTACCCGGGGGCAGCGTGGGGGGAGGGGGTGACCCAACATCAACACTTACACTCTACAGAAATATGCTGGCTTATGTCCTTTGTTTGCTCATGTTATACTTGATCAAGTGTGAACGATTAAACTGGTTTCATTAAAGGCAAGTGCATTCACGGCTAACATCCAACTTCAATGGCAACTGTAAGCATATTTTGCAAGAAAGAGGGCCTGCTTTTTTGCTTGAAATCTACCATCTCATTAACTTTTCTTTTGGGGGCAATAAAAAGGGCACCAGGGGTTTTTCAGGAGAATGTCAGAGCAGTTCAGAGATCTGATGCCAGACAAAAGAATATTTACTGTTTCAACTCTATGATACTGTCTCTGCTAAAGAAAAAAATTCTGTTTCAATATTAAAGCAGCTATGACTGAAAATGTTTAATTAGCATTTTGACTATTACTTTACAATTGCTGTAAGAAGTATCCTTTGAAATCAAGTGATTATAAAAACAAGATCCTTTAAAGTCTCATTACTTCAAAATAGAAAAGATTTATATTAAAAAACAGGGGGGAGGTTAAAAACCTCAGAATTCTCAAAGTACACGAAAACTACCCACTTCTACTCGGAAAACCCTCGAGGCAAAACAGCAATCTTAGGTACTGAACACGAGGTAATTTTTAAACTGTCTTCGAACCCAAACACCTAGCAGAGAAAGCTATCTTTTCTGAAAGAGTGGTATGAGTCGATATATTTCGCCCAAGTTAGAAAGGCAGAAAGAATCACTTTGTAAACTTCCCCAAAATATAACGTCCCCTCAAAATTATCCATGTCAGATAAAAATATACCAGTCTCTAGAATATCCAACAGAATTGCAAATAAGGCGTTTAGCATTTTAAATTCCCAATGCATATTTATAGAATAGAATTCTCTTGTCTATCCTTCCAGCCACTCGCATCAGACTCTCTAAGAACTTAACCCGATCTCCAATCTTTAAAGAAAAAAGGGGGTAAATACACAGAAGGATTGTTTACCCCGGACAGGGCAAGGAAGCCCGGTGTGACGACGTAGGCCATTGCCAGCAGCCTCCACCACGAGCACGCAGAGCGGGGATTTCTACGAAAAATTCCTCCTCTTCCCTATAAAATCCTAAACGTGGGGTCCTCTGCAGCCAACTGCCGCTTGGGCCGCCTCCGGAAAAAGTACCGGGCGGGGGGAGGGGGGACAACCACAAACACTCGCGCGCACACGCTCACTCCGTGTCCGCGACCGTCGTCGCCGGCGGAAAGCGAGCCACGGGAGGGAGTGTGTGCGCGCGTGTGTGTCTCGGCGCGGCCCGCGGTGACCGAGCCGAGCTCTTGGGCCCGCGGCCTCCGAGCCCCAGGGCGCGGCGTGGGCTGCAGGCGACCCGCCACGCCGCTGGGCCTCCCGCCGGAGAAAGGCCCAGGCACGCCCCGGCTCCCGCGCGCCTCTGTCCAACTCGCCCGGGGCGCTGGGGGCAGCGCGAGGGAGAGAAAGAAAGGCGCTTCCCCTCGGCCGCGCGGGGCCGTCCGGCGCCGCGGAGGGCTGGGACGAGGAGGGACCGCGGCGGCCCGGCTGTCTCCGCGCCGCACCGGGTCCCCGCCGCCCGGGGCGCGCCCTAGCCAGCCCCTCCTGCTAAACTTTTTCTTTTTGATTCGCCCCACCCGAAAAAGGCGGCCAGGAGGGGGTGGGGGGGGCGCGCGCCGGGGCCGGGCTCCCGGCGGCGGCGGGCGAGGAGGAAGTGGTGCCCGCGGGAGCGCGGCCGGGCAGAGGAAATGCCCGGCCCGCCCGGCCCCCGCCCGCGCCCGTCGCCCGGCCCGCCCAGGCCCCCCGCCCCGCCGCGACTTTGGCGGGCCGAGCCCCGCGCGGCAGTGGCGGCGGCGGCGGCAGCGGCAGCAGATGTGGCCCGGCTGCCCGGAGGAGCCAACAATGCGGGGCCGGCAAAACAAAAGGGTTCCACTTCGCCTCCTTTCCCGTCTTTCACTTGCGCTCCCGGGGCGCCGCGCGGGATCCCCGCCGGCAGGGGCAGCGCCCCTGGGGACCGCGAGCCGCTCGCGCCCCGACTTCCCCATGGAACCCCTCTTCTCCGCGCCGCCCCCCCGGCCTCGTAGGCGCAAGGCCCGCCGCACCCCGGCGCGCTCGGACTCCTGTTCCCCGGAGATCCGGCCGTATTGTCCCCGCGGCGCGTCGCGCGCTCGGCCTGGGTCGCCGGCGGCCCCCGAGCGCGCACCCACCGGGCTCAGGGAGCAGGAGCCGGGGGCGACCAGGGAACCGTCGCCGAGACGCCGCCGCCGCCGCTGCCCTCCGGACGCCGCCGCGCTCGGGGTTTCTTTCTTTTTTTTTTTTTCCAACCCTGATGGGAAGGAAGGTGACCGCCTACTTCGCATTCATCAACTCTCATCACAACAACAAAAATCCTGGCGCAAACAGCGGCCAGCGGGCGCAATCGGTGGCGGGGGCGGGCGGGGACCCCCGAGCCAGCGTCCACCCCCGGGCGCTGAGGGGGGACGCGGGGCCGGGGGCACGGACCAAAGATGTCCTCGGATGCCGGCTCCGTGTCCTTCGCCCTCTTCCTCCTCCTCCTCCTCCCTGAGTGGCGCAGTGAGGCGCGGGCGCGGCGCCCCCAGCCCGCGGCCGCAGGTGAGGCGGGGGCGGCGGCGGCCCCAGCCCTCCCCAGGGGCCCCCCTTACCTCGTCCCGGACGGTCGGCGTCCACGGCGAAAGGCGCCCACCCTGGAGGCGGCGGCGGCGGCGGCTCCCGCCCCTCCCACCCCACCCGGCGGCGGTGGCGGTGGCGGCGGCTGTGCGGCCCCCCCTCAGCGCGGCATGGCTCCCGGTTCGGTCCCTCGCTCCTCGGGCCGCCGCCGGCTCCTCCGGGCCGCTCCCGAGCCACCTTAAAATGACACACGCACACAGGGACACACACACAAAAACTTAATCTCTCCAGCTCCCCGCCCCTCCCCCTCCCTCCTCCCTCCCCACCCTCCCCACCCTCCCTCCGTTCCCCTCCCTCCCCACCCTACCCCTCCCTTCCCTTCCACCTCCTCCCCTCGCCGCCGAGCCTCTTCCTACTTCCCCACCCACCCCACCCCCTTCCTCCGCCCACCCGGTTCCCAATTCCCCCCGCGTCCCGGCCCTGCGCCCTCCCGCCCGCCGAGAGGGGGCTGCGCTGGGGGTCCCTGGCCCGCGCCCGCCCCGCGCCGCGCTCACCCCCGAGAGGATGCTAATTCCAACTTGGATCGGGGGAGGGAACGTCCTGGATGCCGAGCGCCTCCCGGCTATTTGCTCTTCTTTATTTGTTTTCTCCTCCGGGGAAGGAGGAGGAAAACGGAGAGAAAAGGAAAGGAAAGAAGCGGCGCTGGCCGCAGCTCCCGGTGCCCGCCGGCTGCGCAGGAGCGAGGCGGGAGGCGAGGTGAGGGTCGCCGCTCGCTCACTCCTCGCTCCTTTTTTTGGGGGGGGGCAAAGGCGGGGTCTCTCTTTGCAAACCAATGACACAACCCCACATGGGCCGGCCTCGCCCCCTCCAGATACTCCTCACTACAAATCGGCTCTCTCGGGGGATTAGTGGCTCCGCGAAAGTGCACACAGGCGCGGCAGGCGGGAGGGCCAGGGGCCGGGCGCGGCGGGCACTCCCTGGCCCGGCCCCGCCCGGGAGGCCCTGGGGAAGCGCGGGGGCCTCGGTAGCAGGGGCCGGGGTCCTGTCGCGGTGGCTCGGGGGCCGCTGCTCCCCTCGCCCTTCATCCTCCTCCGCCCCTTCCACGTGGGGTACCGGGCTGCCGGCCACGTGGGGGAACGCGAGTCCCGGGTGGCCCCGGCCCCGTGGGGCCCCGCCCAGCCAGCGGCGCCGACCAGCCCCCTTCCCGGCCCCTGGGCTCCAACTTCCTCCTGGGCCCCCGCACCGGCCGCTTCTGCCTTCTCAGGCCCGCGGGGTCAGGCGCGGGCCGGCCGCAGGGGGCACTTGCGCTCCCCAAATCCAGATCCGGGAGACCGTGCCGGAGAGGCGGCGACCGCTGTGGGAGCGCAGGGAAGGGGCCCTCTGTGCTGCAAGTTGCAGCAGTGCTGTGCCCTAAAAGAAGCAAAACATTCTTACACATTAAAAAAAAAAGAAAAAAAAAGAAAGAAAAGGTTCCCTCTTGCTGCCTGTATCTCGCCGGGGCATTTGAGAAGCCCTGTGTTGGGTCGGAACCCCGGGCCTCGAGGAGGGAGGCGCGCTGCAGCGTGGGGGCCCGCGGCTCGGGGTCCTGGGCTTGCGCGGCGGCCCGGAGCTCACGCCGTCCTGACGTCTCGAGGTTGGAGTCTGCACACGTTGCCTGGGGATCCAGGCCCAGCGGCCGCTCGCGGCCCAACGAGCACCTGGGCTAAATTCCCTGCGTGTGACTCGAGACGTCCGAGCGCAGTCTCCGGCAGGAAGCTGGTGGCCGCGGAGTGTGGGGTCTTCTCCCTGTGCCCCAGGGCCCCCCAAACTCTCTTCTCACTACCCTGAGTTCGGCGTGCATCCTCCCAGAATCCCTGGGTGGGCTGAACTGAGCCCTTAGGATCGATTTGTTTAAAAAGCCTATTGAGATACTAGAAACTGGATTGAGATGTAGAGCAGGAAAGGAGTGGGAGGGGTCTAGGGTCCGGCCTTTGGAGGCCGCGGGGACCGCCATTCCGCGAGCCCAGCCGCGCAGTGTGGCCTCCTCCATCCCTGAGTGCCCCGCGCCCTGCAGAGCCGAGGAAACTTAGAGCCAGGGCCAGGGGGCCGGAGAAGAGGCCACTGAGCCGCGCGACCCTTTTCTGCATCCCAAAGAGCGTTGCTCCAGGCCTCCCAGTCTTTATTAAACGTTTCTTAAATCCTGCCCCAGCCCGCCGCGGGGCTTGTTTGCCAAAGTGCACCAGGTGCGGCCTGAGCGACCTGCAGTGGAGGGGCCGGGACTATCGATGATAGCTCAATCACTCAACAAGATTTTAAAACGTGATTGAAGACCGCCTACCTGTGAGGGCAGCGCGGACCAGGCCTTTCTTGCCCGCAGGTCCACGTAATGCGGTCGCTAAGAATCCCGCCGCACGGTTTTCGCGTGGCCCTCATAGGGCCTGGCCAGGCCAACTGAGGGGCGCGCCGGGCTGCGCTTCCATCGAGGAATCTTCGCACATGCACTCACGGTTGTCTTTTCTTCTGGCAACCCCGGATCTCCACAAACTGATCTTCAGGGCGCTTCTCTCTTCAGCAGTTTTGCCTCAAGGGCATGGCGCCTCAACTAGATTTTGGCTATAAACAAACCGCGGCCACCGCCGGGCTACCAGGTTACCAGTACCTGTTCTTCGGAGTTTCTTAGTCATAAATATAAGAACTACAAATAAAGATTTTCTGCTTTCTTATTTCACAGAAGTCTTTGGTTCTGAGTGGCCTTCTCAGGAAGAAACCACAAAAAGCCTGATTTTCCGTATCATTCCCTCACGTTCACGCGTTCTATAAATTTGAATTCAGACTTAGAAAGTATTATTAATATGTTCTTGGCCAGGCGCGGTGGCTTAAGCCTGTAATCCCAGCACTTTGGGAGGCCGAGGCGGGCCGATCACGAGGTCAGATCGAGACCATCCTGGCTAACACGGTGAAACCCCGTCTCTAATAAAAAAAAAAAATACAAAAATTAGCTGGGCCTGGTGGCGCGCGCCTGTAATCCCAGCTACTTGGGAGGCTGAGGCAGCAGAATCGCTTGAACCAGGGAGGCGGAGGTTGCAGTGAGCCGAGATTGCACCACTGCATTCCAGTCTGGGCGACAGAGCGAAACTCCGTCTCAAAAGAAGAGAAAGTATCATTATTATTATAATTACACTGCATTAAGTATTATTGTTGTTGCTTGCTATTATTATTATTGAGACGGAGTCTCAGTCTGTCACCAGGCTGGAGTGCAGTGGCGCGATCTCGGGTCACTGCAAGCTTCGCCTCCTGGGTTCACTCCATTTTCCTGTCTCAGCCTCTTGAGTAGCTGGGACTACAGGCGCCCGCCACCATGCCCAGCTAATTTTTTTTTTTTTTTTTTTTTTTTTTTTTTTTTTTTTGTATTTTTAGTAGAGACGGGGTTTCACCATGTTAGCCACGATGGTCTTGATCTCCTGACCTCGTGATCCGCCCACCTTGGCCTCCCAAAGTGCTGGGATTACCAGTGTGAACCACCACGCCCGGAAGAGAAAGTATTATTAATGTATTATTTGTTTTGAAAACATTAAAAGCAAGACATCCTGAGAGCTGAAAATTGTTTCTCACTTCAATTTACCTGCATTTTAAAATATGATGCTCATTTGCCTCCAACATGTGAATTATTTCATACATTTTTTTTAAGATGTTGCAAACAAAAAACCCAATTCAGAAATGGCCAAAGACTCAATAGACATTTCTCCAAGGAAGGTAGACAAATGGCCAACGGCCAGTAGGCGTATGAAAAGATGGTTTGCCTTACTGGTCATTAGAGAAATGCAAATCAAAACCACCATGTTACTACTACATGTTCACCGGGATGGCTTTTATCAACAAAAGAGAAAAAAAAAACAAAACATGTATTGAGGAGGATGTGGAGAAATGGGAACCCTTGGCCGGGCGCAGTGGCTCACGCCTGTAATCCCAATACTTTGGGAGGCCAAGGTGGGCAGATCACCTGAGGTCAGGAGTTTGAGACCAGCCTGGTCAACATGGTGAAACTAAAAATACAAAAAATTAGCCAGGCATGGTGCGCATGCCTGTGGTTCCAGCTACTGGGGAGGCTGAGGCAGAAGAATAGCTTGAACCCGGGAGGTGGAGGTTGTAGTGAGCCAAGATTGGGCCATTGCACTCCAGCCTGGGCAACAAGAGTGAAACTCCATCTCAAAAAAAAAAAAACAAGTAATGAAAAAAAGAGAGATCCACAGCCCCAGTGTGGAGCGTTGAGTTTGTAAGGCACTTATTTTCTTCCGTCTGGCAGCCTTTAAACAGGATGGCATAATTCCTTCCCTACTTTATACCTCCTCGGGAGCACTTCTGATGTCTATAGGAACCCAGGGGCTGAAAAAGGCCCGTGGGACCGGCCTGCGGCTACATCACAGCATGCCTCCCCCTGCTACAATCAAAGACCTCTAACCGTGGTTCTTATTTCTCAGTTTCCTATCTTTCCTATTTCATTTCCAGGAACCGATGGCTGTTGGAAAAAAAAGATAGTGGCCCTAGATAATAGTGGGTCCTTTTATTGTAACTGTTTTGTGCAATAAAATGGACTGGTTGTGTGCACTTGAGTATTTCAAGGGTCTGTGCAGCGAGAGTTACTGGGAGTTGGACTTAACTGTATTGTTACTCACCTGTCTGTTATTCAGGGTTCAGCTCACTTCAGAACTACAATTATCTGAAGCTCTCAGTTGCTGTCCTCAGTGGAAGTGGGAATTTTGCTGCAATGTTTTATAGAATAACAGTGCTCTCTTTGGCTATAATATAATCACTATATGATTCATAATTAATTCTAATCAGTGAATACATATTGCCTTTATAGATGCCATGGCCCTTTCCAAGTATGTATTAAAAATCCTAGGCTCGGCCGGGCAAGGCGGCTCACTCCTGTAATTCCAGCACTTTGGGAGGCCGAGGCGGGCGGATCATGAGGTCAGGAGATCGAGACCATCCTGGCCAACATGGTGAAACCCCATCTCTACTAAAAAAATACAAAAATTAGCTGGGCATGGTGGTGCATGCCTGTAATCCCAGCCACTCAGGAAGCTGAGGCAGGAGAATTGCTTGAACCAGGGAGGCGGAGGTTGCAGTGAGCCGAGATCGCGCCACTGCACTGCAGCCTGATGACAGAGCGAGACTCTGTGCTCATGCCCGACGTACGCAGTAAGGGGTGCAGATCGGAGTGGTTGAAGCTGTCAGTTTCAGGATTTAATTGGCATTTGGGTTTAAGCCCATCACTTTTATTTTTTAATTAAACACACACACATATACTCTGCCTGAGTCCTTTTGAAAAACAGTGACTACAGTCCTAGGAAAACAAAAGCAAACTTGTTGATCCACAGACACAAGTGAATCTATATTGTAACATCCAGAAGAAATCAGCAAGCGTACCGTGCAACTACTACTCAACAAACACTGAAGGAAGGTCTGCTCCGTTCCTAACCCAGGCTGGACCCTGGGTACAGAGATTAACCCCAGCTGGGCACTATCTCCAAGGAGAAAGCATCCCAGGGAAACTGCATTGGCTCAAGTATTATCTCATTTAAGCTTCATAATATGGTGAAGTAGGGATTAAGATTCCGCAGTTGTCTATGGGAAAGGTGAAACTCCCAGAAAGATTAGGTACTGAGCCTGGCTTCCCAGGCATGCTCTAAAGGGAGAACTTGGCTCTGCTGTCACCATCTTAAAAACATTTTATTAAATTTTTAATTTTTTATAGAGATGATGTCTTGCTATGTTGTCCAGGCTGCTCTTGAACTCCTGGCCTCAAGTGATCGTCCTATCTCGGCCTCCCAGCGTGTTGAGATTGCGGGCATGAGCCACTGGGCCCGGACTTAATAATTTTGAACAAGGTACTTTGCATCTTCATTTTGTACTGGGCCCCACAAACTGTAGCTGGTTCTGATTACATTCATTTAGATTAAAAAGACCCCATCCTTGCACCATAGAACACAAGGTGGTAAAGCCAAGCAGTCAGTCTTCATTGTCAGCCCATGGAGTCACATAGAAACCAACATGAGTCTAAGAAGTCCCCTGGCCTCTCAGTAGGCCACCACCTTGCATGTGCAGTGCTGAGTCCACCCATGGAATGTTAATTTTCCTATACTGCAGCAGGGCAGGCCCGTGACATGCAGACCTCAGACAAGTCAGCAATGGTAACTAAAGCCGGAGTCATACAGGCTACTGACTCAGTGGGGCCAGCAGTGAGGCCACGATGGGATTACTGCTGAGAATGACCAAGCATGGGACAGAGATGGAGTGGCAGCCTCCCGGGAGCTGCTGCACATGGAGGAAAGAGCTCCATTATCATAGGAAATGATTCAGCTCCAACCAGAATTAGCTTCATGGTCAAAAGCTCCTGACATCAAGGTCCACTAGGTACTGAGCGCACCAGGCTCTCCAGAGTAAAGACTTAAATCCAAAGTCATGGCCAAATATCTGAAGGTCATCGCCAGGACTGTGATGGCACAGGAAGGGAACGTGGAAAGTGCATACAGGACCCTAAACAGAATCCTAACTATGGAAGGGCTCATTGAGGACATTAGGCGTTGGCGGTATTATGAGAAGCCATGCCACTGGCGACAGAGGGAAAGCCACGAGAGGTCCAGCAGATCTATAGCATGGAAATGGCTCGCAAGATCAACTTCTTGATGCGAAAGAAACAGGCAGATCTGTGGCAGGGCTGCTGAGGCCTGCGGATGGGACAGTCAGTGTGAAACCCTCATCCAGTTTTGTCTCCATCTCATTTCTTTGAACAATCCCATTTCCTATTCCCTTTCTCTACAATAAACTCAATCACATGTTGGTAAGAAGGCCTCCACAAACAGAAAACAATCCCGTTAGTCAGCAGTGGACCCTCTTTTACTAAATGAAAGAAGAAACTGAGTCTGAAGAAGTGTAAGAGTAGAATGGTGTTTGCCAGGGGCCAGGAGGGGGCAATGAGGGGTTATTGTTTAATGGCTACAGAGTTGCAGTTTGGGAAGATGCAAAAGTTCAGGAGGTGATGGCCAGGCGTGGTGGCTCACGCCTGTTATCCCCACACTTTGGGAGGCTGAGGTGGGTGGATCACTTGAGGCCAGGAGTTCCAGACCAGCCTGGCTAACACGGTGAAACCCTGTCTGTACTAAAAATACAAAAAAAAAAAGAAAAATTAGCCGGGCGTAGTGGTGCACACCTGTAGTTCCAGCTACTTGGGAGACTGAGGCAGGAGAATTGCTTGAACCGGACAGAGTGAGACTCCGTCTCAAAAAAAAAACCCAAAAAAACAAAACAGGAGATGGATGGTAGATGGTGATGGTGGTTACACAAATGGTAAATGTCCTTCATGCCACTGAACTGTACACTTAAATGCTTACGATGGTAAAACAATGGTAAATTTTATGTTTACTACTATAAAAACTGTTTTGAAAGTTAAAACAACAACAACAGCAACAACAAAAAAGCTCCTCATATCACTCAGGGAAAATGTGTCCAGGCTTTTCCCTGAGTATCTACAAATATACAAAGGGTGCCCCTGGTTATCTGGTCAGCTGGCCAGGAGAGCCCATGTCAGGTTTGATTAGACACCATTCATGGTGCCCTTACTTGCCTCTGGAAAGCATCATTGTTTCATGTTGGTTGCAGTGGCCCTTGCATTTCAGAGAAGAACTCACTGAGGCTGTGAGGCTGGGTCACTCCAGCAGGTAGGCTGGAGCCCAGGTTGAAACTGCAGGTCTCTGGGCTTCCCAGATTTTCCCTGGCTCTGCTGTTTTGCCTCCTACTGCTATCTGGGCTGTAGACAGGTGCAGGCACCCAGCCCCCTGGCCTGTGCATCTCTGGAGGTTTGTTCTCACATCTCATTTGTGCCAGGAAGAAATAAAGCAGTGGCTGGCTAGCTGACCTGACACACAGGGGCCCTTGTTTGTAGATTTTTCAGGGAAGAGCATGGATGGTTTTGTTTGTTTGTTTTTTAAGTACAGAGGTCCCCTGGGAGGACAGACTCACTGAAGTCAAGGAATTGACTGTTCATTTCAAGATGGTCCAAATCTACAGAAAAGTCAATTTGAAGAGTGCAATGCATGCTCACTCACAGGCCCACCACCTATGTGAACCATTTTTTCATATTGGGTCACAGTATCATTAGCTGTTTTTTTGTTCACTGTATACACATAGATACTTTTTTTCCTGAACCATCTAAAAGTAAGTTGCAGACATCTTGGTGTTTCACTCCTTAACACTTCAGCATTTTTATCTCTTAAGAAGAAAGACCTTTTACAAAACTCTAATATCTTTAGCCACAACTATGAAAATTAAGAATATGTATTAATGCCAGGGCTGTAAATTCAGTAATGTTCAGTGTGTGGTCAGCATGCTGCGGCCAACCTGTGGACTGTTTTTCACAGGTGAACAACAAGCTGAATTCTAAAATGGAGCAAGCTTTTAGAAACTTTTATAGCAATCTGACAGAGTACTTTTAGATCTGTTAAATCTAATAATAAAAAATCTGGACTGGCATTTTGTGTATTTTTTCACTTCTTCCTAATAAGTCACTTTTCTTATGTTTTACAAAAGCGTCACTCTGAGACACACTAAAAAACAAAAACAAAAACTGTTCCTTCGTTATAGGTAGATTGCAGAGCCACTGGCTAATCCTCAGACCATATTCAAACATCCCCAATTGTCCCAGAATGTCTTTTGTAGATTTCTTTCTCAGCCCAGCATCCAATGCAGCTTCACATGTAGCATTTGGTTTTCACAGGGTCTGCTCTCCTCTCTTAGCAACATCGGGCTATCTTCCTGATTGTCTTTGGAACCTGTGAGTGGACCCATCTTAGAGCCAAGTAATTCAAGTACCAGGGACCTGGATCAGGGACAGGTCTGCAGTTCTCTGGGACTATAGAAATTACTGTTCTTAAAGCTATCAAAGGGTACACTCAGCGATCTGACAAATCATTTTCAAATTTCATATGAATGGTTTCTTGATGAAAGAAAATAATTATAACATACCTGGCATTTTGGCAGAATTGTACTGAGTAAGGCAGGGGAACCTGTGTTCATGTTAAGTATCAGCCAAGCCAGAGATTTGTGCTGCTCTGATGTTAGAGATGGTAATCAGGAAAACCATAACAACGTGTTTATGCAGCACTCAAGATCTGGCTAAACTTCTTTGCACAAGATTGAAAGTTGTCTGGTTTAGGCTCAAGGTAGTTCTCAGCTATGGAGTGATAGTCCTAGCGTGGATTTAGGGACTCCTCAGCGAGGAAGTAATATGCATTTGCCTAAATTCATTCCCCCTGAAGCGGACTAATTAGTGTGATTGTTATAAGGCACAGTACAAATAACTACCGTTTATTGTGTGTGTAAAGCATTCCACAGGATGCTTGGCACATGGAACGTGCTTAGAGCAGATGCCCCTGAGCTCGCACCCAGGGCTTCGGGAATTGCAATCTGTGCAGCTGCACGGGACCCTACACTTAGAAGAGCCCTGTGCTCTTCAGCTCTGCAGCTGACATCTTGAAATTCTTAGTAATTTTGCACAAGAGGCCCTGCATTTTCATTTTGCACTGGGCCCTGAAGATCATGTAGCCAGTCCCACCCCCACCACATCTCTCTGACCCACCTCTGATTTTAGCGGCAGATGTGGTGAATGGTCAGGTGCAAGCTCAGACTCCCCTCCTACCAACAGCAAACACCTTCAGCACGGGCAGCACAACTTTCCGCATTCTGCTCCCCAGCCTCCTCCAGCACTGCACTGAAGTATCCCGCCCACTGCACTGGAGCAGAGTCCCGAAGTGTGGGGAGATGGCTGGTGGTGGGGAACCCCAGAAGCAAATGTCATCGGTGGGGGCAGGAGCTTGTGGGTAAATGCCGTGGGCTCCTGCTCTTTGGAAAGACAGTTCTGGGATGTATTCTGGACTCTTCTCAGAGCTCCCAGCATAACAAAGCCCTTCATGCCCACAGTCACCTGCCTATACCCACCACTCCTGCTTCCTGGGATCGCCTCCTACAGAAACCACCTGCACCCAAGATGTTCCTTGTCTACTTCTGCTTTGGAGGGATTCCACACTAAGACAGTCACAGTGGCTGGTGTTAGATGAATATGTGCCGGGCAAATCAGTGAGCCTTAGGATATAGTGAGCCTTAGGATATAGTGAGCCTTAGCTCATAGGATTATTGACAGGAGTCAATGAGATAGATTATGTAAACATCCGGTTCAGAGCCTGGCACATGGCAGGAGCTCAGTATGTGGTTGCCAGTGTTGGTGTAACTTCCCATCTCACCTATCCAGAGTTTTCCCTGCAGCAGAAATGGACATGAAATGCAAGATCAAGTATGACAGGGACAGTGTATTCATTTTCTAGGGCTGCCGGAACAAATCACCACAAACTGGGTAGCTTAAAAACGACAGAAATATCGGCCAGGCGTGGTGGCTCACGCCTGTAATCCCAGCACTCTGGGAGGCCGAGGCGGGCAGATCACGGCTTCAGGAGATTGAGACCATCCTGGCTAACATGGTGAAACCCCATCTCTACTAAAAATATAAAAATTAGCCAGGTGTGGTGGTGCGCCCCTATAGTCCCAGCTACTCAGGAGACTGAGGTGGGAGAATCGCTTGAACCCTGGAGGCGGAGGCTGCAGTGAGCCAAGATCGCGCCACTGCCCTCTAGCCTGAGAGACAGAGCAAGACTCTGTCACAAGAAAAAAAAAAAAAAAAAAAGACAGAAATTTATTCTCTCTGGAGAGAATTCTGGAAGCCAGAAATCTGAAATCAAGGTATCAGCAGAGCCATGCTCTCTTGAAAGGCTTCAGCAGGGAGGCCCCTGTCTGGCCTCTACCCAACTTCTGATGGTTGCTGTCCGTCCTGATTGTTCCCAGCCTCTCCTTTGTCCTCGGGCGGCCTTCTCCCTCTGTGTCTGTGTCTGTATCTGTCTCCTCCCTCTGGAAGGATCAGTCACTGGACATCTTAACTTGATGACATCTGCAAACACCCTATTTCCAAATAAGGTCAAATTCGCAGGTACCAGAGATTAGGACTTGACATATGATTTGGGAGAACACAATTCTACCCACTGCAGATGGAAAGTGGAATTTATTTTAAATAAAATACATAACAACCAGGGCTTGATTTTCCTTGGATAAACTGGCAGAATGAGCAAGGGATAATTTGTACCTCTGGGATCAGTTCACATGCCGCCCTAAATGGCATTTACACTATTATGTCATTATAAAGAAGGTCTGGGGTGGATTGCAGCCATGTTTTGACATAGCTGTTTGTAAGTGGGCTGAGAATTTAACCTCTGTTATAGGCCGTAATCCCAACTGGGCTTTTCCCACAGAGTTATTTATAAATAGCCTCAGATGTTAATTATTAATACATATAAAATATTTATTAAGCACTTAATTTATGCCATCTCCTATGCCAGACACTAGAGAAACAAAGGATAATCAGGCACAGGCTTTGCCCTCAAAGAGCTCCTGGTCCGCCAGGCAATAGTATCTAAGTTTTACAAATTCACGCAAGAGCGTTTACTGAATGGACACTGCACGCACAGCACAAACCAGCTTCTGAGGTCGCTGCTCCTCCTGTGTCTGCAATCCAATGGGGCTGCCCAGGGAACTTTCTAGGCAAAATATAAACATGCGTGCCACTGCTGAGAAGCTCTGTTGTGTGTTCAGACTGGAAGCTGGGTTCTTTTCTTGACTGTGACTTTTTTCTGACCATGTGGTTTGAGATAGGTCACACCCCTCTCTGGGCCTCCTTCTCTTCCTCCGTAAAAATGAGCAAATCAAATGAGCTCATGCCAAAGGGCTTCTGGATTCTTATACCATCATCATAGTCAATGTAGACGTTTAGTAAGCACCATGCACCAGGAACTGCTCCAGCCCTTGCCACGTATAATTTCAATTCATCTTCATAACAATCATATGAGGTATGGATTTTAATAATTCCCTTTTTTTTTTTTTTTTTTTGAGACAGAATTTCACTCTGTTGCCCAGGCTGGAGTGCAATGGCAGGATCTTGGCTCACTGCAACCTCTGCCTCCCATGTTCAAGCAACTCTCCTGCCTCAGCCTCCTGAGTAGCTGGGATTACAGGCACCCACCACCATGCCCAGCTAATTTTTGTATTTTTAGTAAAGATGGGGTTTTACCACGTTGACCAGGCTAGTCTCGAACTCCCGACCTCAGGTGGTCTGCCCGACTCGGCCTCCCAAAGTGCTAGGATTACAGGTGTGAGCCACCTCATCTGGCCTGATGATTTCTATTTTTTTTTTTTTTTTTTGAGATGGACTCTCACCCTGGCTGCAGTGCAATGGCATAGTCTCGGGTCACTGCAACCTCTACCTCCCGGGTTCGAGCAATTCTCCTACCTCAGCTTCCTGAGTAGCTGGGAATACAGGCATATGCCACCACACCTGGCTAATTTTTGTACTTTTAGTAGAGACGGGGTTTCACCACGTTGGCCAGGCTGGTCTCGAACTCCTGACGTCAGGTGATCTGCCCGCTCCAGCCTCCCAAAGTACTGGGATTACAGGCGTGAGCCACTGCATCCAGCCATGATACCCATTTTACAGATTGAGAAACTAAGGCATAGGGTGATTGAGTCCATTCCCCTAGGTCACAGGGAATTAACAGTTATAGCAGGGGTCTGACCCCGGGACTGAACCATCTTCCTGTGCATGCAGTGATTTTGCCATATTGAGAATCAAGATTTTTTTTTTTTTTTTTTTTTTTTTTTGGCTCAGGCTGGAGTGCAGTGGCACGCTCTCGGCTCACTGCAACCTCTGCCTCCCGGGTTCAAGTGATTCTCCTGCCTCAGTCTCCTGAGTAGCTGGGATTACAGGTGCCTGCCACCACGCCCAGCTAACTTTTATATTTTCAGTAGAGACGGGGTTTCACCATGTTGGCCAGGCTGGTCTCAAACTCCTGACCTCAGGTGATCCACCCACCTTGGCCTCCCAAAGTGCTGGGATTAGAGGCGTGAGTCACTGTGCCAGACAATTTTTTTTTTTTTTTTTTTGAGACGGAGTCTCGCTGTGTCTCCCAGGCTGGAGTGCAGCGGAGTGAGCTCAGCTCACTGCAACCTTTGCCTCCTGGGTTCCAGCAATTCTTCTGCCTCAGCCTCCCAAGTAACTGGGACTACAGGCGCCCGCCACCACACCCGGCTAATTTTTATATTTTTTAGTAGAGATGGGGTTTCACAGTATTGGTCAGGCTGGTCTCAAGCTCCTTACCTTGTGATCTGCCCACCTCGGCCTCCCAAAGTGCTGGGATTACAGGCGTGAGCCACTGTGCTCAGCAGTATGATCATTATTTTTTAAGAGGCAAGGTCTTGCTCTGTTGCCCAGGCTCTGTTACCTCAAACTTCTGGACACAAGAGATTCTCTGCCTCAGCTTCCCAAGTAGATGGGACTACAGGTGTGTGCCACCACTCCTGGCTAATTAAAAAAAGAATTTTTTTTTGGCCAGGCATTGTGGCTCATGCCTGTAATCCCAGTACTTTGAGAGGCCGAGGTGAGAGTATTACTTGAGCCCAGGAGTTCAAGACTGGCCTGGGCAACATAGGAAGACCTGATCTCTATATTTAAAAACAGACTACAATTTAAAAAAAGAAATTTTTTTAAGGGAATCAGGGTCTTGCTGTGTTGACCAGGTTGACCTTGAACTCCTGGGCTCAAGCAAGCCCCCCAGTTTAGCCTCCCAAAGTGCTGGGATTATAGACGTGAGCCATTGTGCCCGGCCTCAAGAGAATTTTAAAGAGAGTAGCAATCCACCAGCTGAGTTTAGAGAGGTAAGCTTTATAAATCCTGAGCTGGCAGAGAATAGCAGCCAATTCTTTGCCCAATTTCCTTTTGCTGTCCCACAGCATAACTGAAACATGTTCAACACAGACCGTGCGTCCTCCTTCCGCAGCGGGTCTCCTCCTGAGCTTCCTTTTACCTAATGGACACCATGGATCTGCTTCCAGGCAGATCTCCCTCTCTGTGCTCATTGGTAGGAAGCACATACCCCAGATCTGAACTCACTCTAGCAACTACAGAATACCTTATAGAACACATTTTATATGCTGTCACTAACCCCCGGCTTCACGGCATTTATAGATTCTTATTTTCCGTTTACTCTGACGTGCCAGACGTCTTCATTTGTCCTCCAGATCTACCCTATATCCTTTCCCACTCTACTCTCTGTCCTGGCTTTTGGTTGGGTCTGGTCAATGGGGCACCACAGTGGATTAGAGGGATGGAGGAAGTGGAGGTCAGTGTTTTGATTTCCCTGGCTCCCTGCCTTCTCTCCCTCCTCCCACCGTCCCCACCAGGTTGCCTGGGGCTGCCTGTGTTTTTCCACCAAAGGTCGTGTTCCTCCTGCCCCCCCCCCCTTTTTTTTTTTATGAAAAAGGATATTGAGACCAGCCTGGCCAACATGGCAAAAGCCCCTCTCTACTAAAAATACAAAAATTAGCCAGGTGTGCTGGTGAGTGCCTGTAATCACAGCTACTTGGGAGGCTGAGGCAGGAGAACTGCTTGAACCCAGGAGGTGGAGGTTGCAATGAGCCAAGATCGCACCACTCCACTCCACTCCAGCCTGGGTTATAGAGTGAGATCTTCTCTCAAAAAAAAAAAAAAAAAAAAAAAAAACACACACACACAAGAGAGAGATGGGATCTCTCTCTATTACCCAGGCTGGAATATAGTGGCAATATTCACAGGTGTGATCATAGCTCACTCTAGCCTCAAATTCCTGGACTCAAGCAATCCTCCTGCCTCAGCCCCCTGAGTAGCTGGGACGACCGGAACATGCCACAATGCTGGGCCATGATTCACATAAATTTTCATGATGAGTGAGGGCAGAAATAATTACATGATTGGTTTGCTGATAACATGACATTTGGGCTGTAGCTCTTTCTTATGGTTCTTGCCTTTTACTAAGTCATTAGATGGTTTTAACAATCCCAGGGGATCTTGTGGGCTCCTAACCTGCTGCTTCTGGAAATACCTGTCAGGGAAGTCTGGTCGTCAGCTTCATTTTGAAAGTGGCTGCATTCACTTCATCCATGAAGCGAACATGGAGGAAATGCCTAGTGAATTGCTGGACTGAAAAGCGGTCATAACTTTTCAGCTCACATGAACACACACTTGGGAAATGTGTGAAACCCTAATTTTAAAAAGAGGCTCCTTGGGAGAACCATTAGTAGCTGACACAGAGCCATTTTCTGGCTTTCATCTTGTCACCACTGGTGGCTGGGAACAGACTGTCCAGCCTCTGCCTACTCACGAGGATTCTTAAAAGAGTTTTCAATAAATTCCATTTGTTAACAAGGAATCGCGCTACTAAAAAAAAAAAAAAAAAAAAAAAGAATAACATTTGCAAATAACCTCCTATTACTTAAGGCTTTGATTTTTACTGTATTATGGAAGAATTGGCAAGAACAGCAGAGTAAGACAATGGATCCCATAGTAGAGACCCATGAATAACAAGGCAGGGTTTTCTTAAGCCTGTCACTCAAACCCAAGGGCTTCTTTCTGGAGCGATCTTTGATGTGAAGGCTCAAAATGCCCCAAATTCAACGGCCATTTAAATCTTAATGATAAAACTCAGGAGCAATATAAGTGTTTAAAACAGGAAAGGGATACTGACAGCTCTCCAAAACAAAGACTAGGATTCCAGTGTCACTGGTCATAGAAGAAAATTGAGGTCAGCAACGTCTGGCTCAGAGACATTTTATCTTCAAAGATAGTGTTCAGCTGCTACTGTTACAAGGCAAATGTGAACGGCTTGCTCAATATTTCATCTATGCTATTTGCGGAAAGTTAAAAATTTGACGGACCTATGTTGACTAGCGGCAAGGAGAACTGTCCTCACATTCTTGGTGGGAATTTCAACTGGCCCAATATTTCTGGAGGAAGGTTTGGCAATATGTGTTAAAAGTCTCAAAAATGGCCAACAAGCATCTGAAAAGATGCTTAACATCACTAATGTTTAGAGAAATGGAAATCAAATCACAATGAGCTATCACATCATACCCATTAGCATGGCTGCTGTCAAAAGAACAGAAAACAAGTATCGCTGAGGAATGCAGAGAAATTGGAGCCCTTATGCACTGTTGTTGAGAATGTAAGATGGTGCAGTTGCTATGGAACCGGTATGGAGGTTCCTCAAAAAATTAAAAATAGAACTACCTTATGATCCACCAATCCTCCTTCTGGGCATATATCTGCAATAATTCGAAGTGGAATCTCAAAGAGATATTTGCACATCCATGTTCACTGCGGCATTATTCACAATAGCCAAGGGGTGGGAACAACCTTAATGTCCACTGACAAATGAATAAAGATAATGTGGTACATACATACAATGGAATATTATACAGCTTTAAAAAAGAAGGAAATTGTACCATTTGCAACAACATGGATGGACTTGGAAGACATTATGCTAAGCGAAATAAGTCAGCCACAGAAGGACAAATACTGCATGATTCCACTTACATAAGGTATCTAAGATAGCTGAACTGATATAAGCAGAAAATAGAACGGTAATTGCAAGGAGATGCGGTAGGGAGAAATGAGCTGTTCAATGGGAATAAAGTTACAGTTATACAAGGCGAATAGGTTCTAGAGACCTGCTGTACAACATAGCACTCATATTTTTATCATTAACAATATATGCGCTTACAAATTTGCTAAGTGGGGGAAGATCTCATGTTAAGTATTCTTATCACCAAAACTAACCAAACAAAAAATACCAAAAAACAAAAAAACAAAAGGCTGAGATTTTTGGGGATGATGGATATGTTTATTACCTTGATTGTGGTGAAAGGATCACGGGTGCATGTGTATGTCCAGACTCACCCAATTGTACACATTAAGTACATGCAGTTGTTCTCTATATCAATTATTTGTCAATACACCTGTTAAAAAAGAATATATAATGGCATTGGAATATGGTCATGACATATTATTACATTAAAAAGACACTTTAGGCCAGGCGCGGTGGCTCACGCCTGTAATCCCAGCACTTTGGGAGGTTGAAGTGGGTGGATCACGAGGTCAGGAGATCGAGACCATCCTGGCCAACATGGTGAAACTCCATCTCTACTAAAAATACAAAAATTAGCTGGGGGTGGTGGTGCGCCTGTAATCCCAGCTACTTGGGAGGCTGAGTCAGGAGAATGGCTTGAACCTGGGAGGCAGAGATTGCAGTAAGCCGAGATTGCACCACTGCACTCCAGCCTGGCAACAGAGTGAGACTCTGACCAAAAAAAAAAAGACACATTAGAACTTAGAATTATAGTGTGATTCTAATTTTGCAATAATTCAGGCATGTATGCATAGAATAAAGACTGGAAAACAGATATCAAGATACTATGTGAACAGGGGGACATCTTTGGGCATAAGCATTAGAGCTGACTTTTGTGTATTTTTGTGTGTTTGTCTCTATTGTCTAAGACAAACATGTACCACTTTTGTAATCAGAATTAAGCAATTTTTCAAAAAAGAGTAAGAATGATTTCCTAAAAGGACTACATCATGCTCTGGGAGGTGAGACTGGGAGAGTTGAAAAATGGCTTCCATTTTCTACTTTATAGAGTTTTAAAAGTATGTATCACTTTTACGATCAAAAAAGAAGAATGAAGTCAAAGCAAGGTGCAGTCACTGTCAAATTCTTTTCAAAGTCAAACCCACCAGATGTCTTTTCAGGGCCAAAGTATACAAGGCAGTAAATAGGAAAAGCACCTGCCAACAATGCAGGCCTAGAAAGCCTTCGTGTTTGGAGCTGTCCATAAGTTCCAGGGTGTTGGATGGTGCCATCCCACGCACAGAGGCATGGGAGGTGATGTGAGAGCTGGAGCAGGCAGAGGCCTGGAAAGTCTGCCCTCTGGGGATTGGGGACCAGGGAGAGGGACTCCTGCCAACCCTGAGAGAATGTGCCTGGTGTCTCAGACTGAAGAGGGCAACATAATTGGGTGGCGGGGGACTCTCGTTCAATTGGGTACAACTGTCCATTTTCAGCATCTAAAACTTCATTCAGCAGCAAAGAATGCAGGATGATGTTGCTGTTTTTACAAAGAGGTGTTTGGGATTTGGAGCGCTGCCCAAGGGCACGGAGGAAGCTTTTTGTATTATCCACTGACAACTGCATTGTGGACATGCTGGAAGGGGAGTTTGTTCACTGCATAAACATGGAGTCACACCCAGCTTCGCCTAGAATGGAACCAACAGTCGTGAGCCCGTTAAAGACATCGCAGGAACTTCAGGCTCTGGCAGAATTTGCTGCAATCATGTTGAAAGGAATCTTGGACACTGAAGGGTCTGTTTTCAACTGTCTAGGGATTTAATTCGCTTCATCAAGTTGATTGTGAGTTTTTTTGAATGGGTCTCCATTCTTAAGGCAAATTTGGGTATTTTTATCTGGCTTTTCATTGAGTATTATGACATAGGCATATTTTTCACGTTAATACAAATTCTTCAAAAACTCCAATATGGCATACACTATCCCATCCTGTGGCTGAGCCATAAATGATCCCTTTGGTTTGGCCATTGAGGTTGTTGGCAAGTTTGTTAATATTAATACTGCCATAATTCATATTTTTGTGCCATTAAGCTTTGTTTGCCTTCCAGATTATTTCCTTAGGACTGATTCAAAGTGAAACCACTAGATCAAAGACATGCACATTTTTAAAATTATTATTTTTTATTATACCTTAATTCTAGGGTACATGTGCACAACGTGCAGGTTTGATATGTAGGTATATATGTGCCATGTTGGTTTGCAGCACCCATCAACTCGTCATTTGCATTAGGTATTTCTCCTAGTGCTATCCATCTCCCAGCCTCCCAACCCACGACAGGTCCCAGTGTGTGATGTTCCCCACCCTGTGTCCAAGTGATCTCATTGTTCAATTCCCACCTATGAGTGAGAACATGCAGTGTTTGGTTTTCTGTCCCTGCGATAGTTTGCTCAGAATGATGGTTTCCAGCTTCATCCATGTCCCTACAAGGGACACAAACTCATCCTTTTTAACGGCTGCATAATATTCCATGGTGTATATGTGCCACATTTTCTTAATCCAGTCTATCACTGATGGACATTTGGGTTGGTTCCAAGTCTTTGCTATTGTGAATAGTGCCTCGATAAACATATGTGTGCATGTGTCTTTATAGCAGCATGATTTATACTTCTTTGGGTATATACCCAGTAATGGGATGGCTGGGTCAAATGGTATTTCTAGTTCTAGATCCTTGAGGAATCGCCACGCTGTCTTCCACAATAGTTGAACTAGTTTACAGTCCCACTAACAGTGTAAAAGCGTTCCTATTTCTCCACATCCTCTCCAGCACCTGTTGTTTCCTGACTTTTTAATGATCACCATTCTAACTGGTGTGAGATGGCATCTCATTGTGGTTTTGATTTGCATTTCTCTGATGGCCAGTGATGATAAGCATTTTTTCATGTGTCTGTTGGCTGCACAAACGTCTTCTTTTGAGAAGTGTCTGTTCATATCCTTTGCCCACTTTTTGATGGGGTTGTTTTTTTCTTGTAAATTTGTTTGAGTTCTTTGTAGATTCTGGATATTAGCCCTTTGTCAGACTGGTAGATTGCAAAAATTTTCTCCCATTCTGTAGGTTACCTGTTCACTCTGATAGTAGTTTCTTTTGCCACACAGAAGCTCTTTAGTTTAATTAGATCCCATTTGTCTATTTTGGCTATTGTTGCCATTACTTTTGGTGTTTTAGTCATGAAGTCCTTGCCCATGCCTATGTCCTGAATGGTATTGCCTAGGTTTTCTTCTAGGATTTTTATGGTTTTAGGTCTAACATTTAAGTCTCTAATCCATCTTGAATTAATTTTTGTATAAGGTGTAAGGAAAGGATCCAGTTTCAGCTTTCCACACATGGCTAGCCAGTTTTCCCAGCACCATTTATTAAATAGGGAATCCTTTCCCCATTTCTTGTTTTTGTCAGGTTTGTCAAAGATCAGATGGTTGCAGATGTGTGATGTTATTTCTGAGGGCTCCATTCTGTTCCATTGGTCTATATCTCTGTTCTGGTACCAGTACCATGCTGTTTTGATTACTGTAGCCTTGTAGCATAGTTTGAAGTCAGGTAGCATGATGCCTCCAGCTTTGTTCTTTTTGCCTACGATTGTCTTGGCAATGCGGGCTCTTTTTTGGTTTCATGTGAACTTTAAAGTAGTTTTCTCCAATTCTGTGAAGAAAGTCATTGGTAGCTTGATGGGGATGGCATTGAATCTATAAATTACCTTGGGCAGTATGGCCATTTTCACTGTATTGATTCTTCCTATCCATGAGCATGGAATGTTCTTCCATTTGTTTGCTGTTTGTATCCTCTTTTATTTCATTGAGCAGTGGTTTTGTAGTTCTTGAAGAGTTCCTTCACATCCCTTGTAAGTTGGATTCCTAGGTATTTTGTTCTCTTTGTAGCAATTGTGAATGGGAGTTCACTCATGATTTGGCTCTCTGTCTGTTATTGGTGTATAGGAATGCTTGTGATTTTTGCACATTGATTTTATGTCCTGAGACTTTGCTGAATTTGCTCATCAGCTTAAGGAGATTTTGGGCTGAGACAATGGGGTTTTCTAAATATACAGTCATGTCATCTGCAAACAGGGACAATTTAACTTCCTCATTTCCTAATTGAATTCCTTTTATTTTTTTCTCTTGCCTGATTCCCCTGGAGTGGTGAGAGAGGGCATCCTTGTCTTGTGCCAGTTTTCAAAGGGAATGCTTCCAGTTTTTGCCCATTCATTATGATATTGGCTGTGGGTTTGTCATAAATAGCTCTTATTATTTTGAGATATGTTCCATCAATACCTAGTTTATTGAGAGTTTTTAGCATGAAGGGTGTTTGCATTTTGTCAAAGGCCTTTTCTGCATCTATTGAGATAATCATGTGGTTTTTGTCATTGGTTCTGTTTATGTGATGGATTACGTTTATTGATTTTCATATGTTGAATCAGCCTTCCATCTCAGCGATGAAGCCAACTTGATCATGGTGGATAAGCTTTTTGATGTGCTGCTGGATTCAGTTCACCAGTATTTTATTGAGGATTTTTGAATTGATGTTCATCAGGGATATTGGTCTAAAATTCTCTTTTTTTGTTGTGTTCCTGCCAGGCTTTGGTATCAGGATGATGCTGGCCTCATAAAATGAGTTAGGGAGGAGTTCCTCTTTTTCTGTTGATTGGAATAGTTTCAGAAGGAATAGTACCAGCTCCTTTTTGAACCTCTAGTAGAATTCAACTATGAATCCATCTGATCCTGGACTTTTTTTGGTTGGTAGGCTATTAATTATTGTCTCAATGTCACAGTCTGTTATTGGTCTATTCAGAGATTCAACTTCTTCCTGGTTTAGTCTTGGAAGGGTGTATGTATACAGGAATTTATCCATTTCTTCTAGATTTTCTAGTTTATTTGGGTAGAGGTGTTTATAGTATCCTCTGATGGTAGTTTGCACTTCTGTGGGGTCGGTGGTGATATCTGCTTTATCATTTTTTATTGCATCGATTTGATTCTTCTCTCTTTTCTTCTTTATTAGTCCTGGTAGCGGTCTATCAATTCTGTGGATCTTTTCAAAAACCAGCTCCTGGAATCATTGAGTTTTTAAAGAGTTTTTTGTGTCTCTATCTCTTTCAGTTTTGCTCTGATCTTAGTTATTTCTTGCCTTCTGCTAGTTTTTGAATTTGTTTGCTCTTGCTTTTCTAGTTCTTTTAATTGTGATGTTAGGGTATCAATTTTAGATCTTTCCTGCTTTCTCCTGTGGGCATTTAGTGCTATAAATTTCCCTCTACACACTGTTTTAAATGTGTCCCAGAGATTTTGGTATGTTGTGTCCTTGTTCTCATTGGTTTCAAAGAACATCTTTACTTCTGCCTTCATTTCGTTATGTACCCAGTAGTCATTCAGGAGCAGGTTGTTTAGTTTCCATGTAGTTGTGTGATTTTGAGTGAGTTTCTTAATCCTAAGTTCTAATTTGATTGCACTGTGGTCTGTTGCACTGTGGTCTGAGAGACAGTTTGTTGTGATTTCTGTTCTTTTACATTTGCTGAGGAGTGCTTTACTTCCAATTAATGTGGCCAATTTTAGAATAAGTGTGATGTGGTGCTGAGAAGAATGTGTATTCTGTTGATTTGGGGTGGAGAGTTCTGTAGATGTCTATTAGGTCTGCTTGGTGCAGAGATGAGCTCAAGTCCTGGATATCCTTGTTAACCTTCTGTCTCGTTGATCTGTCTAATGTTGACAGTGGGGTGTTAAAGTCTCTCATTATTATTGTGTGGGATTCTAAGTCTCTTTGTAGGTCTCTAAGGACTTGCTTTATGAATCTGGGTACTCCTATACTGGGTACATATATATTTAGGATAGTTCGCTTCTTCTTGTTGAATTGATCCCTTTACCATTATGTAATGGCCTTCTTTGTCTCTTTTGATCTTTGTTGATTTAAAGTCTGTTTTATCAGAGACTAGGATTGCAATCCCTGCTTTTTTTTTTTTTTTTTGCTTTCCATTTGCTTCGTAGATCTTCCTCCATCTTTTATTTTGAGCCTATGTTTGTCTCTACATGTGAGATGGGTCTCCTGAATATAGCACACTGATGGGTCTTGACTCTATCCAATTTGCCAATCTGTGTCTTTTAATTGGGGCATTTAGCCCATTTACATTTAAGGTTAATATTGTTATGGGTGAGTTTGATCCTGTCATTATGATGTTAGCTGGGTATTTTGCCTTTTAATTTATGCAGTTTCTTCATAGCATCGATGATCTTTACAATTTGGCATGCTTTTGCAGTGGCTGGTACCGGTTGATTCTTTCCATGTTTAGTGCTTCCTTCAGGAGCTCTTGTAAGGCAGGCCTGGTGGTGACAAACTCTCTCAGCATTTGCTTGTCTGTAAGGAAATTTATTTCTCCTTCACTTATGAAGCTTAGTTTGGCTGGATATGAAATTCTGGGTTGAAAATTCTTTTCTTTAAGAATGTTGAATATTGGTCCCCACTCGCTTCTGGCTTGTAGGGTTTCTGCCAAGAGATCTGCTGTGGGTAACCCGACCTTTCTCTCTGGCTGCCCTTAACATATTTTCCTTCATTTCAGCCTTGGTGGATCTGACAATTATGTGTCTTGGGGTTGCTCTTCTTGAGGAGTATCTTTGTGATGTTCTTTGTATTTCCTGAATTTGAATGTTGGCCTGCCTTGCTAGGTTAGGGAAGTTCTCCTGGGTAATATCCTGAAGAGTATTTTCCAACTTGGTTCCATTCTCCCTGTCACTTTCAGGTACACCTATCAAATGTAGATTTGGCCTTTTCCAATCTTCCCATATTTCTTGGAGGCTTTGTTCATTTCTTTTTTCTCTAACCTTGTCTTCTTGCTTTATTTCATTTATTTGATCTTCAGTTACTGATACTCTTTCTTCCACTTGATGATGAAATTGGCTACTGAAGCTTGTGCATGCGTCACGAAGTTCTCATGCCATGGTTTTCAGCTCCATCAGGTCATTTAAGGTATTCTCTACACTCTTTATTCTAGTTAGCCATTTGTCTAACCTTTTTGTCAAGGTTTTTAGCTTCCTTGCGATGGGTTTGAACATGCTTCTTCAGCTCGGAGAAGTTTGTTATTACCGACCTTCTGAAGCCTACTTTTGTCAACTTGTCAAAGTCATTCTCCATTCAGCTTTCTTCCATTGCTGGCAAGCAGCTGTGATCCTTTGGAGGAGAAGAGGTGCTCTGGATTTTAGAATTTTCCACTTTTCTATTCTGATTTCTCCCCATCTTTGTGGTTTTTATCTACCTTTGGTCTTTGATGTTGGTGACCTACAGATGGGGTTTTGGTGTAGATGTCCTTTTTGGTGATGTTGGTGCTACTCCTTTCTGTTTGTTAGTTTTCCTTCTAACAGTCAGGTCCCTCAGCTGCAGGTCTGTTGGAGTTTGCTGGAGGTCCACTCCAGACCCTGTTTGTCTGGGTATCACCAGCAGAGGCTGTAGAACAGCAAACATTGCAGAACAGCAAATATTGCTGCCTGATACTTCCTCTGGAAGCTTCGTCCCAGAGGGGCACCCACCTATATGAGGTGTCTGTTGGACTCTACTGGGAGGTGTCTCCCAGTTAGGCTACACGGGGATCAGGGACCCACTTGAGGAGGCAGTCTGTCCATTCTCAGAGCTCAAACACCATGCTTGGAGAACTACTGCTCTCTTCAGAGCTGTCAGACAGGGACATTTAAGTCTGCAGAAGCTGTCTGCTGCCCTTTGTTCAGCTATGGACTGCCCACAGAGATGGAGTCTATAGAGGCAGAGGCCTTGCTGAACTGTGGTGGGCTCTGCCTAGTTCGAACTTCCTGGCCACTTTGTTTACCTAATCAAGCCTCAGCAATGGTGGACGCCCCTCCCCAACCCAGGCTGCCGCCTCACAGTTCAATCTCAGACTGCTGCACTAGCAGTGAGCAACGCTCTGTGGGTGTGGGACCTGCCAAGCCAGGCATAGGAGAGAATCTCACTGTCTGCTGTTGCTAAGACCTTGGAAAGAGCAAAGCATTTGGGCATGAGTGTCCCATTTTTCCACGTACAGTCTGTCACGGCTTCCCTTGGCTAGGAAAGGGAAATTCACCCAACCTCTTGCACTTCCCAGGTGAGGTGATGCCCTGCCCTGCTTCAGCTTGCCCTCCGCGGGCTGCACCCACTGTCCAACCAGTCCCAATGGGATGAACCAGGTACATCAGTTGTAAATGCAGAAATCACCTGTCTTCTGTGTCGATCACACTGGGAGCTGCAGACTGGAGCTGTTCCTATTTGGCCATCTTGGAATGGAAAAAGCATGCACATTTTTTAGTGTTTTGTTTTGGGATTCTTTTTGATCAAATTTTGTTTCATGTTGCTAAGGCTATATTTTTCTCTTCTTTTTTTTTCCAGATAAAATGGATTTTCCCCCAATTATAAAAGAAATACTTACTCAATGTAAATCATTTTGATAAGAAAAAGAAAATTACCAGGCAAATTCACTACATATAATACTGCTAACATTTTTCCTTCCGGACTTTTTCCTATATGCTTACACACACACACACACACACACACACACACACACACACTCACTTCTAACTTACTTCCCTTAATGTATCATGAGTGTCTTCCTAATAATTTAATGGAGGACCAGATCTTTTTATTTGACTGCACAGCATGCCACGGTATGGAGATATACTTCATGAAAAACCAAGTGTAGACATTTTTAAGGTTCTTGACTCATGTTACCAAAACACTTTCTAACAGCTTAGATCAATAATGCTCACTCCCACAATCGGTGTGTGATGATTCTTCTCAAGACCAATGAGAACCATTTGTAGTGTCTGACTTTTTGTATCAAGACATTTTTAGCAAAACACAATGGCAAGGATCTTGACCAGTAAGTTTGATGGTTTAGTCTGTTTTCATGAAAGAATGGAAAATAGTCATGGCAGCTTACCCATGATGGAAGCCAGATTACTTCTGAGAAATATGTTGGGAGGGTGTTGGAGAAGGGAACCTAGACATTTGGCTTCCCTATGTATAATTATGGTCACCTATGGCCATGTCTGTGAATTCAGATGGGTATTTATTTACTGTAATGTAGAATATCTTTGGGGAACATTGCATACAGATACTAACAATTAACTCAATCTAAGAATCACATTTCTTGGCTGGGCATAGTGGCTCACGCCTGTAATCCCAGCACTTTGGGAGGCCAAGGCAGGTGGATCACGAGGTCAAAAGATCAAGACCATCCTGGCCAACATGGTGAAACCCCATCTCTACCAAAAATACAAAAATCAGCTGGGCGTGGTGGTGGGCACCCGTAGTCCCAGCTACTCTGGAGGCTGAGGCAGGAGAATCGCTTGAACCTAGGAGGTAGAGGTTGCAGTGAGCATAGATTGCGCCATTGCACTCCAGCCTGGCTACAGAGTGATACTCATCTCAAAAAATAAATAAATACATAAAAGAATCACAGTTCTTGCAATTAATAGAGTGCTGGTCCAACATTCTAATGACAAACTCTCCCCAAAACACCAATGGAACAGGAGGTGGGGAGCCTCCTAATTAAACAGGACTTTCTACACCAACTAACGATTAAAATGTTGAGGGTCAGACAGGGGGATGCACGGATCTGTGCTGTGTCACCTGGGCCAAAGGCATGTCATATACAATGATGCTCACCTGTGACAGGGAAGCATCATTTGCTCTGTCTTTAGAACTAAGGGACAATGAGACACCTGCTAACATCTCCACAGGATGCCAGGGACCTCAGTGAGCTGCTGCCGCTGGTACTTGGGGCCTGGTGTGACTGTCCTTCCTAAGTGCAACCTCTGTCCCTATAACCCAGTGCATTGAGCCTCCCCAGGAGGGGAGCTGGGGTGCCGCCTGAGGGCCTGGGAGCTCTGAAGGTGTCTTCTCCCTGGCTCACTCGAAGCTGTGGAAGGCTGGGTTTGGTTTGTGAACTTTTCTGATCCTGCTTGTTTTCCAAGAAGAAAACACCACCCTTCAAAAGGAACAGAGTACACTTGTGCCCTGGTTAGGATTTTAACACTCCTGGCTAAGGTCTTGAGGGTCATTAAATTGTTGGAGTTGCAAACCTTGGTCTTGCTGCCTTCTCTGGGCTTCTGGGGAAGGAGGGACAGGCGCCACATGGCAGCACTCTGGGGCCAGAAGCATCAGAAATCACGCTGTCTCCTGTGCAAGGAGAGAAGACTTCCTGTGGCCTTTTCCCACCCTGTTTTGCAGGAAAGGAGCAGGTAGCAACTGAGGAAAGAAAGCTCTCTAGACCAGTAGCCAACAGCTTGGGTGTCACTGACAGAGAGAGAGGGCTGGCAAAACAAATGGACACATTTTAATTTGCAAGCCAGGGTCTCTCTCTGTGAGTCTCTATCCCTCCGTCCCTCTGCCCCCACCCCTGCCCACCCCCTGTGTCTTGCCTTCTCCAGTATGTGGGCAGCTGTGAGAAGACCTAGTTCGAGAGCCAGCACTGGCCTTGGGCAGTCATGTACTCGCTGAGCCTATGTTTTCTCCACTTTATGAAAATCGTAGTGCACAACCACAGAGCTGTCACGCAAATCAGATGAGTCAGGCGACATGAAAGGGTCTTGCAGAGAACCACACACAGGTGGCACTCGGTAGAACCAGCAATTTTGCCTAAAGTCTTCAAGTGGAAGTGACTTTAGGGTGCTTAGCATATTGGTCCCTTGAGGTCACTGCTCAGCCAGGAGGCTCACTTGCTCATGGACTGGTGTGATGAGGCTTTGGCATGACTGCAACCTCCCAGAGGGCTTCCCTAGAGGCTGGAATGATGCCAGTGCTCCATAAATGCCTGTTGCAGGCAGGCGTGAACACATGAATGAACGAATGAATGAAGTGGCTTGAATAACAAAGGACATTTGCAGAGCACTGTTAGCCTATGCCAGGTGCCACCTGCGCGGTGTCCCTGATTTCTCACAGGACTGTCTCTGTGTATCTGGAAGGCTGTTCCCCCTTTCCTCCCTTTCTTCCCTCCCCTTAACTCCTCCTTTCTTCCTCCTCCTCCCTCTTTAACCCCACTTACCCTAGGTTCCCACCTGACGAACTCTTACTCATCCTTCAAAGCCCATTTCAGAGCTCACCTCCTCTGGAAGTTTGCCTGCTCCCTTGGACAGAAGTAAGTGTTTCCTGCCTGGGGCTTCCCAGCCTCCCTGTAGCACTGCTCCCCTCAAACCTGGAAGCTTCTGGGTAGAGATTTGGTCTTGCCCGTCTCTGTATCTGGAGTGCCTTGTCCAGGGCCTGCCATCTCAAAGGTGTGTCTTATGTGTTGGTGAATGGCAGAATGTCACAGAGTATCTGGCTTCCTTAAGCAGGTTGCTACCACTTTATACTTGAACCCACACCTGGGATTCATGAAAGCTTTCCCAAAGCCGTGACACTGCAAATAAGAAACATGGCAGATGGCTCCGCTCTGTTGTTAGTTTCCAGGGGCTTCTAGAGGATTGGCAGCCCTTGGGACCCCATATCAGCACCAGAAGACAGCAGAGCAATGTACTGAGAAACCACCAAGAAGAAAATTGAATAAAGGCACGCAAGTCTCTTTAACCGGAGACCCAGCACACAGAATGTGCCACTAACAGGGGTTTATCTTCCAGAAATCATATGAAAATCACCAGGGTAAAGCACCAGGCTTTGCAAAATTGTTCTTGCCTGTGGTGCCACGCTGGCAGCTGGGTTGCAGGCTGGGAGTAGAATGCCACCCTCTCGAAGGAGCTCTTCTCCACCTTTGCTCTCAGGAATGTCTGTGCTGTCACCAAACATTGGTTGGCTCTGAAGACAGAAAACGAAGAGATGGTCCTCCCTCCCAAGGAACCAGTGCCTGGGGAGGGATCCAGGGGAGCTCTCCAGGCTCTAAGATGTCTGCTGGAAGCACCTTGCTCCCAGAGGGGCACTCTATTGTCTTGGGAGGGCAAAGGCTTCTTAGGGACCATGACATCTGAGTGAAATTTGGAAGCATTGATAGGGCTTCACTGGGTGACAAGGAAGAAGAGAACAAGCAGAAGTCAAGTGTCTACTGGTCGCTAGCAAAGTCAGCCCAAGTGGCTCTGTTGGCACTGAAGTCGTTCTTGCTTGTGTTGCTCTCTCCTTTTGGAGTCGTCAGTGGCTCTCCAGTTCAGTACTACCATGCTTAGGACAAGCTCCTCGTGCAGGTGTTCAAGGCCATCCACAGTACCATCATCTTCCTGCATCCTCTGCCATCTCTTGGCTCCTCCAACCCGTATGTTTGCCTCTCGTCTGAAAGCTGTCCTTCTCCCTCTCAGCTTCCTGCTTGATCTCCCCCACGTGAATGTGAGTTCCATCATGGCCAACATGGCAGTCCCGTCAGCATCCAGCACAGCGGGTGCTCTGGAGGCTTGGATTCCTTGGCGACATCTCTCCAGCTGGGACGAGGGCTGCTCAGGGGTGAGGGCAGCGACTTCCCTTTGCTGGGGGAGCAGTGGGCACCAAGGCATACCCAGGACTCCTTTCCTGAATGGGAGGATTGAGCTAGTGGCTCTCTGATTGCTGTTTGCTCTTACTCATGGGGACACCTCCAGAGACGGACTCCTGCCTCAGAGTCCGCCACAGCTGTATTCTAAAGGAGATTTCCAGATGGACTCTTATGCAAGCACATAAACCCAAACCCCTTCCTCATTCACTCATTCATTTGTGCTCCAAACACACCTGGAGCATTTGCTGGGGCTGGGGTAAAAAAAAGGCAGTCACAGACTCTGTTCTGGGGGGCTTCCGGCCAGAGGGATCAGAGCTGGCCACAGGTAGAGAGAGTCTGAGAGCTGGCACAGGGGAGGGAGGGAGCTTGGCTCAGGGAGAAAAGTGGTCAGGAAAGAATGCAGCTACAGCAGCATTGGCGTCGAGTCTGGGGAAATGGCTGAAATCAGACATGGGGCAAAAGTGCACATGTGCATGTGGGAATCGTGTTTTTATTACATGTGTGTGTGTATGGTGTACATGGATGAATGCATATGTGTGTTTACATGTGAGTATGTACGTGTATATGTGTATGAGCATGTATGTTTGTATACGTATGTGTATTGTGCATATGTGTCAGTGTGTAATAGGCACATGTGTGGGTTTACATGTATATACACACATGAACATGTGTTTGTGTGTGTGTGCACAATCATACATGTGTTATATGCACCCACACATACACATATATGTATGTATGTACACATGTGTACATGTATATGTGTGAGTGTGCATAGGATGAGAATGGAGATCGGCTGGTCACCATTTTGGGTTTCCAGGGAGAACAGTGTTAGGTAACAGGGTTAGGTTTGGGAGCAGATGGAGAGATATAGTTGAGTTCATTTGTCCTTGGGGACCACCTGAGGAATCAGGACTAAATCTATGGGCTCTGGGGAGTCATTGAAGGCTCTGAGCAAGGGAATGACATGGCCAGAGCATGTCCAATGTCCCCACCCTGTCCCATCCTGCTGATCAGGAACAGCACAGACAGGTGCATTTCAGAAGACGAGGGCAAGAGCAAGAACACTGGGAACCAGGGTCCAACTCAGGAGGAACTTTGACCAAGAAGTTTGAAACAAAGAAGGAAGGTTTGCCCCTAAACTCTTGACTTATTCCTCCTGCTCTTTCCGTTCCCACGACTTTTCAATAAACGACTGGAGACATCAGACAATGCCCTCACTGTTGTATGACTGCCTAGGGCCGTTCCTGCAGCATTGGAGCCTCTGTGCTCAGGTGACCCCTGTGCTGGGGGTAGGACGGCCCCCCCCACGTAGGCCTTAAACATCTGGATCACCCTGGGGAACCCGCCACAGGGATCTTTAAAAAAAAATAAAATAAGGGTCTGGATTTTGAACAAACTCTTTTTGTGGGAATAATTTTTATGTTCCCAAGTATTTGTGGGTTCAACTTTGCACACAATTAATTGTACTTACAAATGCCTCCTTGAGGGCATAATTAGTCACCAGCAACTCATTCTAAAGGCGCCAGAGGCCAATTGTACCCCCAAGCGAGAAGTTTCAGGTGTAATTAATTATTCTTTAATTATTAAATTTTATATTCATTGGTTGGATGCACAAAGTTGTGCTCAGATGAACTTGCTGGCACAAGGAGGGCTGGAATGAAGAGGTCCACGCCACCCTCTGAGCAAACCTCCGCCAAGGGGCTGTGAAAAGAAAGAAAGGGACTGCCGGCTGCCTAGCTCAGCGTGGGAAATTCCTCAAGTGACAGTAACGAGCCAGAGGAATTGGCCAGACAGTGGGAGGGCAGCCCAGAAAACCTGTGGCCCTGGGCCCCTGGGTCAGGCATAGGGAAAGGGCTGGAGCTTGAAGTCAGCCAAGTCTTCAGCTGGGTGACCTGGGCAGAGCATGTCCCTCTCTGCGCCTCACCTGTAGAATGGAGTGCAGCTCTGACCCATCTCCCTTGCTGTGCAGATGGAAGGAGGTTGTGCCTGAATGTATTTAGCGCAGACTCAGGCCCCATGGAATGGGTTTCCAGTAGCCATCAGCCTCCTTGAGAGGCAGAATTGTGAGGTGACCACCAAAAAGTACTCAAGAGCCTGACTTACCAGTTTTGAAATCCAGAGATACACATCAACTCTGTAACCTTGGACAGGCTCCCTGGGCCTCAGTTTCCTCATCTGAAAAATGCGAATTCATCATAGCACAAAAGCAAAACACTTTATGGGGTTGTGAAGATGGAATGGGCTAGCATATATAAAGCATTTAGGACCATGCCTGCCACAGTAAACATTATGAAGCATTTGCTGTTCTGTCTTTTGTAACTTTCATGACCACAAACCTGTTTTCAACGGGAAAATCACTGCACAAATGGTAACCCATTGACTTTGTTTAAAATGCTCTGTATTTATGCTGATGCCTGACTCTCAGAGAATATCTGTCTTTTGTAGCCAAGACAGGAGGAGCTGCATTAAAATGTTCAAAGTGGTTATTTACAGCTGTATGATGAAATTATAGGTGGTCATTTTCTTCTTGGTCTTTTTCAGTATTTTTCATTTTTTAAAGTTTTTCTTGGTTTTTATTTTTAAAATGTGCTTTGTTATAACGAAGACAAGAGAATAATGTGTATGCTTCCAGATGGTTATGTGTATCTTTCTGCAAAGTGATCTACGTGTCTAGCCCCTAGCTGTCCTTCAAGGCCAGGATCACGCCTTCCGCAAGTCTTGTCCTAGCATTTCCCACCCTGCCCTCCATGCCCACCTTCCAGCCATCAGCGGCTTTTTCTCCCCTGCCTACTTGGGCTTTCTCTGTCCGCCTAGATGGCGCATGCGCACACTCTCAGCCTCCTGGTTTATCTTGGCCTGACCATCACTCCCTATGAAATTGAATTGCCCCAGGCCAGGGTCTCCTTATGAAATTGAATTGCCCCAGGCCAGGGTCTCCTT
>NC_045442.1:8545512-8595601 GCF_002776525.5 Piliocolobus tephrosceles | reverse complement strand
CCAGGGTCTCCTTATGAAATTGAATTGCCCCAGGCCAGGGTCTCCTTGTGCTCCGTACCAAGTCCCCCTGGAGCCCCACCAGGATCTCAGTCCGTGACTCCCTGCATCTCAGAGCTAGGAAGGCCCTTGGTTTGATCTGATGTTTTATTAGGACACAAATTCAGAGCAGCACAGAGAATACACCCATACACCCAACACAGTAGCATCACATACTTGCCTCAGGTCTATTTTTTGGAAATAAAACATTGCAGGTCCAGTTGAAGTCTCCTTCGTACCCCTCCCCAGAGGTGGCCACTGACACAAATTTGGTGTGTATCTTTCCCATTTCATTTTAATAGTTTTACTACATACATTTGAATCTGTAAACAGTTTTCAGTGTTTCGTGTGCTTTGCAAATGTACACAGATGCTATCATCCTGCAACAAGATTTTCCCTTCAACTATCTGCCTCTGAGACCTGTCCACAGTGATGCCCGCGGATCCAGGTCTGCAGATGGATGAAGTGGCTGAGACTCTGGGTACTGCGCTGTCCAAGAACAGCCTCTACATTCCATCAGGAAGCATTGGCTGCAAGCGGCAGAAGCTGACACCCTGCTAACTGAAGCCAGATATGAGAACCAGGTTTAGGAACGGACAGGAAGAGGGCAGTCCTGGGAATCTGGGTGGCAAGAACTAACCCACCACCTTGTCATAAAGCTACCAGAATGAATGCCCTCTGACTAGTGTTTTGTTTTTGTTTTTGTTTTTGTTTTGAGACGGAGTCTCGCTCTGTTGCCGAAGCTGGAGTGCAGTGTCACCATCTTGGCTCACTGCAACCTCCACTTCCCAGTTCAAGCGATTCTCCTGTCTCAGCCTCCCAAGTAGCTGGGATTACAGGTGCCTGCCACCACTCCCGGCTAATTTTTGTATTTTTAGTACAGATGGGGTTTCACCATGTTGGCCAGGCTGGTTTCAAACTCCTGACCTTGTGATCCACCTGCCTTGGCCTCCCAAAGTGCTGGGATTACAGGCGTGAATCACCACCCCCGACCGAATGGTGCTTTTGGTCCTTTTGCCACTTTACTCAAGATTCAAGTTCAAAAACTTTGCTCAAACTGGCTCAAGCAAAGACAGAATATGTGGCTCACATAACTTAAAAAAAAAGAACAAAAAACCCAGTGTCCAACATCCAGGGCCAACTTCAGGACTCAAATGACATCACCAGGATCCAGTCTCTGCCTGTTTCTCACTGTGCATCCCCCATGGCCCCTCGCTGTCCTCTCCCTTGTGCTAGCATGATGGCATCTGTGGTTCCAGCCTTCTGTACTCTCAGCTTTCCTAAACAGGGCCAGCTTCCATCCCAGCCCTCCTAGGAAAGGACTCACTGCCTCTCATCAGCCCTGACTAGGTCAGGTATTCATTTCTGAACCAGTTACTGTGGCCAGAGGAATGCAGTAGTCTCATTGGCTAACACCGGTCACGTGCTCTCCCCCAGGAGTCCTACCTGAATGAAGCTCAGAGCTGAGAGTTCTTAGAGGGAACTTGGCAGTTTTACCCAAATAAGGGGAATAGATGCCCATTTGGCCAGAAAAACAACAAATGCCCCCTCTGACAAGCAAACAGAGAAACAAGAGAAGAGATATAAATAAAATAGGTCGGGCGGGGTGGCCATTGCCTGTAATCCCAGCTCTTTGGGAAGTTGAGGCAGGTGGATCACAAGGTCAGAAGTTCGAGACCAGCCTGGCCAACATGGTGAAACCCCATCTGTACTAAAAATACAAAAATTAGCTGGGCATGGTAGCGGTGCCTGTAATCATAGCTACTAGGGAGGCCGAGGCAGGAGAATCGCTTAAACCTGGGAGGTGGAGGTTGCAGTGAGCCGAAACCATGCCACTGCACTCCAGCCTGGGTGACAGAGTGAGACCCTGCCACAGTAAAATAAAAATAAAATAAAATAAAATAAAATAAAATAAAATAAAATAAAATAAAATAAAATAAAACAGGGCAGCAGGCCTGCCATCATAGGGCTAGCCAGAGCCTGAGATGGGATTGGAGAGGATCAAGAAGCAAGTGTTGGTGATGGTGTGATGGCTTCACTATTCAAATGAACAACTGTCTTTTTTTTTTTTTTTTGAGACAGAGTCTTGCTCTTGTTGCCCAGGCTGGAGTGCAGTGGCATGATCTTGGCTCCCTGCAACCTCCACCTCCCGGGTTCAAGCGATTCTCCTGCCTCAGCCTCCCGAGTAGCTGGGATTAGAGGCGCCCACCACCACACGCAGCTAATTTTTGAATTTTTAGTAGAGATGGGGTTTCGCCATATTGGCCAGGCTGGTCTCAAACTCCTGACCTCAGGTGATCCACCCGCATTGGCCTCCCAAAGTGCTGGGATTACAGGAGGGAGCCACCGCACCTGGCCTGAGCAACTGTCTTAAAAACAAAAAACGTTGGTGCCAGTTCATGTGGCTCGCCTGCACCCCCAGTGACAGAGGAGGTTGGGCTGTGAGGTGCCAAGCATGCTCCCTTCCATCTTCTTGCCCATCCATTACTATCAGATGATTAACTTCAACCACATACTACATTTTCCCGGGATTATCCCCTCAAATGAATTATATGAATAATAAAGTTTCAATATTTTTCACTTAGCAATTAATCTTAGTGAGCACAAAACTTCATTTAAAGTGCTGGTGCAGTGGCTGGAACCCATTAATCAGAGTGCTGAAGGAGCCAGCTGGGTGCACAATGAACCCAGGCGGTGAAATACGGGCACTTCTCAACCACTGGGAGATCCTCTCCAGTGTGAACCCGCGTCACATTTGAGGCGCAGCGTCACCAGATAGCAGAGCTGGCCTGGCCAGTAGGGCCTTTCATTTTAGATTCTGTGTGGGGAAAACCTCCAGACTGGGTTTAGCATTCATGAGCAGTGTTCACCGGAGGAAAGAGATGATCAAAAAAATAGTTCATAAGCTCCAACCAGTCATTATTAGAGTGGCAAAAACACAATACTTATGCACAGAATAGTTTACATTAAATTAAAAACCATAACTTATCTCTGAGACACTCCATTTAGTACATCTGAGGTTAAATATGGTTCATAGCAGCTCTCTCAATTAAATTGTTCTTCCTTTGCTCTAGTAAACTATATTAAACATAATTTCCTGAAAAGTAACAGAGAATCATTACTCTGTTTACAAATTGATACCATGTTATTGAAAATAGGAAAAAATTGCAGGGTTATTTCAGATTACTGTATTTTTACAGAGAATCTGATATTGGCAAGGAGGATACCGTGAAAGCCCAGGTTTCTGGCTTTCCAATCAAGGATGGGGTAGGACTAGGGTAGGGGAGGACTAGGTAGGAGAGGGGTGTAGAAGCATCAGAGCCAGTGGGTGGGACCTGATAGGAAATCCCAAGGCTGGTCCTGGGAAACCAGGAAAGAGGTTTCCTGGAGTCCTGAGTCCTTCCATTATGACCCCAATGTCCTCACAGCTGGAGAGCTCCGAACCACCACACCTCAGGTTGATTTTGAGTTGTTCGTTTATGTTTGATGTTCTGGTTGTCATTCCACTCATGTCACTGACTTTATAGCCTTAGCTGGCTTTTATCTTTGCCCGTCCAATCGGACAGGCCTGTTACATTTACATAAAGCTGGGCTGACTCTTACCTCTGCTCCCCGAGTCTTGGTCACAGTATTACTTCAAGTTCATAAACAAAGTCCCGAAATGCCGTCTCCAGGTTTGATGCAGCTCAAGTGAAGCATGTGGTTTGCAAGACTGTCACATGGGCCTGGGGCTTGACTGTCATCCTCCAGTGATTTGGCTAGGGGAGGGCTGCAAGGCAGAGCCCAGAGGAAGCTTCGAGCCTTCATAGAGGCTGAGTTTCTGGGAACCAGGTACAGCTCTAAGTCAAAGCCATCTGTCCACGGCAGTAGGGTGCGATGTCAGGCCTGCCGGGGATGCATGTCGCCCACGGGAACAGCCCAGAGACTGCAAGGAAACTGCACGTGTAGAGGGGGCGTGGAGCGAGCCCTCCTTTGAGTGGAGAAATAGAGCATTGCTACCCGCTGCTCTGGCCATAGTGGAGTCATTTGTGTACCGTAGTGTGCAGGTCGACAGCATCTCAAGTTATACCAAGAACGCGCAGGAATGGTCATCGTGCATGTGGTCTCTTCAGAACCACCCACTCCACCCCACAAAACATTGCTCTCACCCGAGAGGTGTTTTTGACCTGCTAGGAACAGTGAGTGGCTGCCCATAGGCCTGGGGGCTGGAGCACTATTTAGAAAAAACCGCTTGGTCAAGATGGTGGGTCAGTCCTTGAGTCGTGGTCACCCCGGGCCTGTCCCACCAAGCATGCAGCTCCTCCCAACTCGGCTACAGGCCCCCCACCAGGACATCAGGCATATGATGTGTGCCTGGCATGAGCGAATCCATAGTGAGAAACACTGTCGTTCCACAAGTGGAAACTGCCTCCAAAACACAGGAGCAATGTGCCTTCCAGCACTGTATCCATTTCCCCAAACTCTTGCCAATGTCTGAGATTTGGGCTAATCCAGTGAGTAAAAAAGGTATCTTACTGCTGTTTTAATTTGCTTTTTCCTGATTCCTAGTGAGGTGAAGCAACCCAACCCTTTTTTTTTTTTTTTTTTGAAATGGAGTCTTGCTGTGTTGCCCAGGCTGGAGTGCAGTGATGCCATCTTGGCTCATTGCAACCTCCACCTCCCTGGTTCAAGCAATTCCCCTCAGCCTCCTGAGTAGCTGGGATTACATGTAGGTACATGCCACTCTGCGCAGCTAATTTTTTTCTATTTTTAGTAGAGATGGGGTTTCACCATGTTGGTGAGACTGGTCTCGAACTCCTGACCTCAGGCAATCCTCCCGCCTCGGCCTCCCAAAATGCTGGTAGTATAGGTGTGAGCCACTGCGCCCGGCCAAGACAACTTTTTTTTTTTTTTGAGACGGAGTCTTGCTCTGTCTACCAGGCTGGAGTGCAGTGGCCGGATCTCAGCTCACTGCAAGCTCCGCCTCCCGGGTTCATGCCATTCTCCTGCCTCAGCCTCCCGAGTAGCTGGGACTACAGGCGCCCGCCACCTCGCCCGGCTAGTTTTTTTTTTTTTTGTATTTTTTAGTAGAGACGGGGTTTCACCGTGTTAGCCAGGATGGTCTCGATCTCCTGACCTCGTGATCCGCCCGTCTCGGCCTCCCAAAGTGCTGGGATTACAGGCTTGAGCCACCGCACCCGGCCTGACAACTTTTTATGTGCTTATTGGCCATGTGTATTTCTTCGATGAATTGCCTGTTTGTATTCTTTGCCCATTTTTCTATTGCGTTGTCTTTTTATTATTAAATTGAAACATTTCTTCATATAATCTGCTTATTAATACCTTGTCTGTCATGTATGTTACAAATGTTCTCTCCCAGTCTCTTTCTTGTAACTTAGTTTATGATATCTTTATTTTTTATTTTTTTTAGAGATGGGTGTCTCACCCTGTTGCCCAGGCTGGGGTTCAAGGGCACAGTCATAGTTCACTGCAGCCTCTAACTTGTGGGCTTAAGCGACCCTCCTGCTTGCCTCCTCAGTAGTACCTGGAACCACAGGTGTGTGCCACCATGCCCAGCTAATTAAAATTTTTTTTCTTTTGTAGAGATGGGGTCTTGCTTTGTTGTCCAGGTTGGTCTGGAACTCCTGGCACAGTTTCTTTCTCTTTTTTTCTACAGAAATACTAATTTTTTTTTTCCAGAGAAATACTCACGTATGCATAAGAAGCCGAGACAAGGATGCCCATTGCAGCATTGTTTTTAATGTGAGATGCTGGAGAAACCCATATGTTCATCAATAAGGGACTAGTTAAGCAAACTAAACAACACATCCATACTGAGTAGTGGGCCACTAAGCTGTAGGAAAAAGACAAATGAGGCCAATATGTACACAGTGATTTGGAACATTCTGCAAAACAAGTTGCAAAAGATACATAGAATACGATACTATTTAAATTAATAAAAGCCCAGCAGATAAAAAACTCAACTACATATTTCTTTATATGATATTTTTATATTCTTGTTATTTATATTTATATTTATATATTTGTTTTTTTGAGACGGTGTCTCACTCTGTCACCTAGGCTGGAGTGCAGTGGCACAATGACAGCTCACTGCAGCCTTGACCTCCCAGGCTCAGGCGATTCTCTTGCCTCAGTTTCCTGAGTAGCTGGGACTACAGGTGTGCACCACCACATTGAGCTAATTTTAAAAATATTTTATAGAGATGGGGTCTCCCTACATTGCCCAGGCTGGTCTTGAACTCCTGGGCTCAAGTGATCCTCCTGCCTTGACCTCCCAAAGTGCTGGGATTACAGGTGTGAGCCACTGTGCCCAGCCAAGAGTTTTATATGCTTCCTTTGATAAGTTCATAGAAATAAATCTGGAAAGATCCATACTGTACACATGACAGGAGTTACTTTGGAAAGGAGTCTAGTATTGGAAGTGAGGTTCTGAGGGGACTTGAGTTGTATTATTTGTATTACTTTTACCTGTATTATTTGAATAGTTCATAATGAGACCATATTCCTGTTTTATATGGTAATTGATACAGAAAAACTGCCTTGTGACATAGGCCCCAGCAGATGTTGTGAGGTCACCAGAAGGCCGGGCACACCTGGACCCACCTGTTTCATCTGCGCTGAATCCACAGAGATAGTCCAGAGGAAGAGGAGGAGGAAGGAGACTGGAATCTACTGAGCATCTCCTATGAGTCAAACCCCATGCTAGGGCATTCAACTTGGAATTATCAGAACTGAGTGCAAGTGTTGACCTTGTTATTACCTGTGTGACCTTGGGCGAGACAGTTAGCCATTCAGCTATTTGGGTCTCCAGTTCTTTGTCTGTAAAATGAGAATGACATCACTAGCATCGTCTAATTTGTTCCAGACAGAATTCAAGGTGCTCACAGAACAGCTTCAAGGACCCACAGATCCAAGTAAGAGAATGTGAAATGGTTATGCAAATTGAGGGGGCTAGGATTGCTTTCTGACCGTGTGGGTCACAGGGTAGGTGTTTAAGAAATAATCCTTGAAGGTACTTGTGAGATGGTGTCAGCTCTTAGTGCAGGGCTGAGCCTTGGCGAAGGCCTGGAGGCTTCTTAGGGTTTCGCTGTTCTCAGTCTGTGCCTTTGAACTTTTGACGTAAAAGAGGCCTTCAAACAACAGAAATAAAGTGGGTGTTGATGCTGGCATGGCATTTACAGAGTTAAACCCACAAAGGCAAGTAAGGAAGATTCCAGATGGAGAAGACCCTCCAGGGGAAAAATTAAGATGAGAAGAGCCATCCATTAGGGGCCATGTCTTCCCTTTCTGAGACCATCTCTAATGCGATTCATCAGTGTCAAGGCCAGCAAGAAAGACCTGCAAGGATCAATTCCTCTGTGCAAGATAAAGAGCTTAAAATAATTGTATATATGTAAAGTATTTGCCTTCTCATAATTGAAGAGAACAGAGAGAGAGAGTCAAGAATATATCAGGGAGAACGTCTTTGCTCCATGTCTAGAGTCTGCAGTGTCATGCAGATTGGTTAGTAGCTGGCAAAGAGCCAAGAAGCTTAATCAATCTCCAAAGTTTATTATGAACAACCCCCAAAGCTAATGGATCATTCTTAGCAAGAACATCATCCTGGTTATTTCCTCATTTTTATAAATTGATCTATAACGTTGAATCTGGGTCCTTGAAAGGGCTGCTAGGGGCATTAATAATCAGTGAATCCAGCAGAATTCTTTTATTTCCAGAAAGATCAAATTAAACTGTTCTTGTTTAAGTTGGGGTAGGATCCTACCTGTTCAGACCCCACTCCCCGACCCCTACAGTGGCCCTGCAGTGGCCCCACAGGCACCTCCTAGGAACCCTCGGGCTCTGAAGAGCACGATTGGAAACCACTGATCTCACCAAAGCCCCCCCATTGTGCAGAGGAGGAAGCTGAGGCCCTGAGACAGGAGGTGACTTGAACAAGGTCACACTAAAGGTACATGTGGGAGATATGATTGGTTGCTTACACAGCAACCATTTTCCAACTCACTTTGTCTTGCTTGAAGAGCTCATCTCACATTATAGGAGCTGAAAATGCTGGCTGCTCACCTTTCTGACCTCTCTTCCAGCTGCAGCATGGGCACTGACTCAATCCTGCCCAATTCTGGAAAGGGTCTACTTTCCTGACAAAAAGAAGCCAGCAAGGAGAAACTGTCTTTTTTACTTTCAATGTGTTTGTGGTGAGTATGTGATGACTGGAGCTGCAGCAGCTATCTTATGGCCATGAGAACAAAATTTGGAGTTGACTGCTAATTAGCTGGTGTGTAGCCAGGAAACAGGAACCACTCTAGGTGTTTAAAACAGAGGAAATTAATGCAGTGATTACTCACATAGATGACGGAAGACTGACAAGCCAAAGGGGAATGCCAAAGCATCTCCCCCGACCCAAGACATCACAATCACAGACACTGTTAACACTCCTAGGGCTGGAGGGACAGAGGAAGAATGAGTGAGCACCCAGAAGCTGGAGCTGGGATCTGAAGTTATAGCCGAGAGCCTCTTGGAAGGAGCTGGGAGCATCAGGGTGGTGTCTGATGGGAGCTTGAGCTATGTACAGCAGAGGTTCAATCACTGCCAGAGATGCCACAGGAAGCACAGAGGGAGGCAGAGACATGCCCGACTCACTCCATCTGCCCTTCGATCCTCCATCAGTGCCTCCCATTGGCTGAACCTCCCTAGAATCCTGGGAACTGCAGTTCTCTGAAACCAGGCAGAGCAGGGAATGGAGCTGAGAGCAAATGGGCAGTTGGCCCTACCCACCACGTTAAGGATGGCTTGGTGGAAAGACAGAGGGCCCTGTGGCTTTAGGGATGATATTGTTAAAACATGGACCAGTCCACATCTCACCTGTTGCCAGATATCTCCTTCGGGGGAGTGGAAAAATCTGAAGGCTGGGTGTGGTGTCTCATACCTATAATTCCAGTGCTTTGGGTGGCTGATGTGTGAGGATCGCTTGAGCCCAGGAGTTTGAGGCTGCAGTGAGCTATGATCACACCAATGCATTACAGATGGGGCAACAGAGCGCAACCCTGTCTCAAGAAAAAAAAAAAAATCTGAATTCATAAAGCCTCCTGGGCTTGGGCATTTTGTTTTTGTAGTTGAATGGTCTCAGTGCTGCACCAGGTCTGAGTCAGACCCACGTCTTTCAACTCCCAGTCCTGAGCCTGGGCCCCTGCACCTGCAGACAGTAACAGAGGCCAGAAACCTGAATCTTTGTCCACTCTGCAGGTGAAGCAGTTCACTTTGACAGAGCAGAGAAACAGAATGAGTCAGCAGCAGGGCCACATGCTCCCTGATCTTCAACAGGAAAGCTGCTCTGAGTAACTCACACAGAGTGGGAGACAGAGGAAGGAGCTGGGCAGCCCCCATGACCAGCCCCCGTGAACCACTGACATGGTTCCACATCAATGGAAACATGGACAGAGGTGCCCACGGGGCTAAATCCCAGGTTTTTCCTTGGGCCAATATGTGAAACCTGAGAGTTCAGCTGAATGAGTCACATGAGCCTGTGGTTTTTATACTTTGTTTAGACTCAGAATCCAACAAAACTTTGCTCAGAAGCCCAAGGTGGGGTTGGGAACCCCAGGTATCCCCCGCCATCCTATCCGCCAGCCCCTGTGCGTCTTCCCAGTGCTCTGGGCAGCAGTTTGAAGACAGCTGATCTCACTCTGGCCAAGATGGTGAAACTCCATCTCTACTAAAAATACCAAAAAAAAAAAAAAAAAAAAAAAAAAAATTAGCCAGGTGTGGTGGTGGGCGCCTGTAATCCCAGCTACTAGGGAGGCTGAGGCAGAGAACTGCTTGAACTGGGGAGGTGGAGGTTGCAGTGAGCCGAGATCACACCACTGTACTCCATCCTGGGAGACACAGCGAGACTCTGCCTCAAAAACAAAACAAAACAAAACAAAACAAAAACCAGCTGATCTCCTCTCCCTAAGTCAGTTTATAAATAAGGAAACTGAGACTTCGGTTCTGTTACTTGGTTGCAGTGACAGAAACCCTACTCAGGCTAGCCTGGGTGGCCAGGGCATTTGCTGGGATAGGCAGGGATGGAGCTGGCCCCAGGGATTGGGGGCATTATCAGGTTGCCAGTTGTTCTCTCTTGTCCCCCTCCTCACACCCACACTTCACCCCTACATCTGCTGGCTTTTCTGCATGCTGGTGTCAACACCTCCTACCGTAGGCCAAATTCTCTTTCATGGTCAAGAATGTGGCTGCTCGTATTTCTGGACTGGCTTCTCCCACTTAGCCCCAGGACAGAATTCTGAATGCCTTTCTCCTGATTCCAGGATGAAGACTTCTGGGGACACATTTGGAACCTCTGCCTATGGCTCGGACCACTCATGGTGTTAGGGGAACGAGATATCTGATGGCCCAGCCTTAGCCATAAGCTCAGCCTGAGGCCTGGGAGGTTCATCCCAGAGAATGGGCAGGTAGCCCAATCATGGCCCCTAGGAAAGGCCTGAGCATGGAGTGGGGCCCCAGTCTGTAGGAGTCAGCTTCAGAAAACCTGGTCTGAGCCCCAACGGGGCCATGCACTTTCGTTGGCAGTCTTGGAATCCCTCCGGTTCTTGGTCCCATTAGCTATGAAACAGGAAGACCACTTCCCATCTCATAGCCTTCTGATGATCATCAACTAAGAAAAGAGGGCCAGGCATGCGGGCTCACGTTGATAACCCCAGCACTTTGGAAGGCCAAGGCAGGAGATCAGCCTGGGCAACAGAGTGAGACCCTGTCTCTACAAAAAGTAAAAAAATATCAGGGCATGGTGGTATACGCCTGTAGTCCCAGTCACTCAGGAGGCTGAGGTAGGAAGGTTGCTCGAGCTGTGATTGCACCAATGCGCTCCAGTCTGGGTGACAGAGTAAGACCCTGTCTCAAACTAAAGCAAACAAAACAAAGAAAAGAAAGGAAATTGAGGCCAGGTGTAGCTGCTCACACTTAAAATCACAGCACTTTGGGAGGCCAAGGTGGGGGGACTGCTTGAGCTCAGGAGTTTGAGACCAGCTGGGGTAACATAGCAAGACTCTATCTCCACTGAAAATAAAAAAAGAATTAGGCTGGGCGCAGTGGCTCATGCCTGTAATCCTAGCACTTTGGGAGGCCAAGGCGTGTGGATCACCTGAGGTCGGGAGTTCAAGACCAGCCTGATCAACATGGAGAAACCCCGTAAAAATACAAAATAAGCTGGGTGTGGTGGCACATGCCTGTAATCCCAGCTACTTGGGAGGCTGAGGCAGGAGAATTGCTTGAATATGGGAGGTGGAGGTTGCGGTGAGCCGACATCGCACCTTTGCACTCCAGCCTGAGCAATAAGAGCAAAATTCCATTAAAAAAAAAAAAAAAAAAAAAGAATCAGTTGGGCATGGTGACGTGTGCCTGTGGTCCTAGCTACTCAGGAGGCTGAGGTGGCAGGATTGCTTGAGCCTGGGATATTGAGAGTGCAGTGAACTACGATCGTGCCACTGCATTCCAGCCTGGGCAATGGAATGAGACTGTCTCAAAAGAAAAAGTAAAAGAAAAAGAAAAGAAAAGAAAAGAAAAGAAGTTGAGGAATGCTTAACAGCTAAATCAAGGAGGAGCACATACAGCTATGCTATAGGTGAGATTTCAGAACGGGCCCTCCAGACACCCAGTCACATGCTCTGGCTTTGGTGCCAGGAGCCCTTCCCCTGTGGGAGTCCTCCCAGAACTCCCTTTGGGGATGCAGGGGAAGTGTCCAGGTCAGCCTCTTCCTCTCCAGGTGAACCCCTTTCAGAACCCCGACCAACAGGCTCCTGGAAATACCTTCCCAGGGAATCAATTGCTGGTTTCTCGCATCTTCATTTCTGGGGACTGTGATTTTTATTTGGTTAAATAACACATTTTTAAAAATTGTTGTGATTCCATACCGAAGCTTCCCATATGGTTAATTGGAAGTGTTCTCACCAATATTGCAGGCTGTAAAAACTAATGAGGTAAATGGAAAATGTATCAAGTGCCACAGTTAGAAATTAACTTATTGCTTGCTGCTGCACTCATGACTAATGAAGTCAGAGGGGGCTCTTCATACACAGAACAAGAACACAAAGGGTGGCCAAACTTGCTGGCTGTGATGCCAAGGAAAATCCTTCCACCTGCCCTTCTCAACCTCTCTTCCCACCTCCCGTCTGCCAAATATCAGATGAGTATAGCAAATGACCAGGCTTCCTAAGTCTGTGTCACCCAAAAACAGTACATGCATTCAATTATGTACCATATCAGCAATAGCAACAGTAGTTAGCATTTATTGATGCTTGGTGCTTGGCACTTATGTGCATTATCTCGAGGTCTTCTTACCTCAGGGAAGCGAGGCAGGTGCTATGATTACCCATCATTTACAGACAAGGAAACAGGCTCAGAGAGATGAAGTGAGCTGTACAAGGTCACCCATTCCTAAGCAGGGAAGCTAGAGTTCAAACCCAGACCTGATTCCAGTATCCACAGGCATCATACCTGCAGTACATGAATTCACTCATTTACTCAAAAGGTGCATTTAACAAAAGGTGCTGAGAGCCCACGCTGGGCCACACGTCACACGCTCCTGGAGATGCCAGGCTGGGGTGGGGCAGCGATGAAGGATGTGGTTCAATCCAGCTCCCTCTGCCCCTTGCTGGCTGCTCCTCCAGATTCCTTCTGGGTTCTGCTTCATGCCCTGGAGGCTGACCTGTGTGGCCCATATCATTGGTTCCCTGGACCTCCGCTTCTAGCTGAGCTTAGCCGATGGGGAGACACTGACCAGGAGGAGAGTGGGGAGGGGTGATCTTTCTTCAGCTCCTTCCCTGCTGGTTGTCAGGGACTGGTTGCACCTTTTACTAAACACCATGGCTTTCACTGTCACCCCTTACTTCAGCAGGCCGGGAATGGGCAGAATCCCCTGCTGTCACTGGTCCAGGAGACGATCCCATCCCTTTTTGGTTTCCTTAAGCCTTGCTTCCACTTCCGTAAATCCCCCTTCAATAAATGCCTCTCAAATAATGACTTTGAGTGGTATCTCTTCCCTGCTGGGACTGTGACAGAGTCACAGGGTGGTTTGCTCGGGTGACGTGCTTGGGCCTCGGTGTCCTCATCTGTAAATCAGGGGTACTGGTGAGCTGTCATCTGGATTACAGTAACCAGGTGTAAAGTGCTTAGAACAGTGCTCAGTACTTAGTAGATACTCAGTAAATGCCAGCTTTTCTTAAAAAAAATTAATTTCTTTTAGGTTCCAGGATACCTGTGTAGAATGTGCAGGCTTGTTACATAGGTAAACGTGTGCCATGGTGGTTTACTGCACCTATCAACCCATCACCTAGGTATTAAGCCCCGCATGCATTAGCTGTTAGTCCTGATGCTCTCCCTCCCTCTGGTCAGCTTTTCTTATTGTGAAAACAGGGTCCTTCCTTTAAGGACTAAGTGCACTGATTTTCAATCTGAGCATCCATGGAATCACCTGAGATGCTGGATAGATGTGCACAGTCCAGCTCCAGCCTCTGGGCCTAGGACAAGCCCTGCAGGTGACTCTGGTGAGACCCCCGTAGACAGACTCCAACCACACCAGAGGGATGCTGCCCAGAGGGAAGGGGCACAGGGCAGGCACCTTTGTCAGGTGGGCAGGCTGGACAGGGAAGGCTTTCTGTGGGGTCTGCCACTGGACCCGGACCTAACAGTAAACTGGTGGAGCAAGGATGTCCAGATCCAGGACTGGCCTGGAGGTGACAGCAACTTGGCATATCAGGGACAGCCAGAAAATTGGGACGGCAAAAAATGGTGAGAGATGGGGCTCTCTGGTAGGCCCTCTATTGGACTGTAGCTCAGATGTCATCTCTTGGTGAGGAGTCCTTGCAGGCCCCTGGCCTTGTCCGCCTGGCCTTTCCTTCCAGGCAGCTCCTCCACCCCTTTCCTCACACAGCCAAGCAGGACTGTCCGCCGATGCTGGAGTGTCCCTTCCTGCCTTTGACCCTTTGCTTAGAGGGCTCGCTCCACTGTGAGATCCTCCTCACCCCTTTGGCCCCATTGCAAATGCTACTTTCTTCAGGAAAACTCCTGATTAAACGTGTTGGAAAGACCTCTTGTACTTTTACAATTCCATGGTGCAGGATTTCTTTTATTTTTTCAGACAAAGTCTTGCTCTGTCACTCAGCCTGGAGTGCATTGGCACGATCTTGGCTCACCGCAACCTCTGCCTCCTGGGTTCAAGGGATTCTCTTGCCTCGGCCTCCCGAGTAGCTGGGTTTACAGGCACCTGACACCATGCTAATTTTTGCACTTTTAGTAGAGATGGGGTTTCACTATGTTGGCCAGGCTAGTCTTGAACTCCTGACCTCAGGTGATCTACCTGCCTCGGCCTCCCAAAGTGCTGGGATTACAGGCATGAGCCACCACACCCAGCAGATAGTGAAGGAATTCTAAAAAATGCTAGCACTCAAAGCCGCCCAGCAGACAGCAAGCAGACAATCACCTGCTTGTAGAGTTTAAATTGATGCAATCGTTCAGAAATCTAATTTGGCATATGTATCAGGAGGTTTTAGAATTCTCTCCTCAAACCCAGTAAGTCCCACTTGTAAGAATCTATATTATGGAAAAAATTAGAAATGCTATCGGAGACTCTTAGATGAGATTTGTTATGGCATTACTTACTTATATGTTCCCCTAATGGAAACAGTCTACAATCCACCCTAGGTGATTGTCAAGCGTGTCACGGCTAAATACATTATTACAGCAAGGCCATATGGTGAAATATCCTACCACTTATAAATTGTGGTTTCAAAGAATATACAATGACATGGGAAACCGCTTGTGACATAGTATGTGAACAATGTAGGCTATTTACAAAATATACATTTTTTTTTTTTTTTTTTTTTTGAGAGGGAGTTTCGCTCTTGTCACCCAGGCTGGAGTGCAATGGCCTGATCTCAGTTCACTGCAACCTCTGCCTCCCAGGTTCAAGCGATTCTCCTGCCTCAGCCTCCGGAGTAGCTGGGATTACAAGCACCACCACACCCAGCTAATTTTTGTATTTTTAGTAGAGACAGGGTTTCACTATATCGGCCAGGCTGGTCTCCAACTCCCAACCTCAGGTGATTCACCCGCCTCGACCTCCCAAAGTTCTGAGATTACAGGCGTAAGCCACCGCGCCTGGAAAAATATAAATATTTTTATGTATGTATGAAGACTGGAAGGAAAGAGGAATTGATCAAAAGGTAGAGGCTGATTATCTCTAGTTGATGGGTTATAGCTCATTTTGGATTTTTGTCTTTATATTCTTCTGTATTTTTCACACTTTGTTTGTATTACCTTCATGACTTGAAAATAAACTCCTTTCTCCTCCAAAGAAAGCAAACTCCAAGGAGTTGTGCACGTCTCTTCCAGAGGACATTCTCCTGCCGTGATTGACGGTTCTGAGGGTGCTTGTTTCATTTTGAAATTCGACAATAACTTCTCTACAGGACGTGAGCTGTTTTTGCTTTCTGTTTTTTTGACTCACCTTTTGGGCATCCAATAGCTGAGTCCATGTTTGGAAAAAGTAGGACTAGTTAACAAGTTGAAAGGAATCTTTGAACTTCCTTTGAAGTCGGCCCTAGGGCCCTGGGGTCACTGTATCTCCGGAGAACGGGGCTGGAGGGCCTGGCAGTGGAGGACCTGGCTGTGCTGATAGAAAAAGAGTGGGCTGGAAGGGGCCAGCCGCCCTTGGCAGGACCTTGGTTCTGGCCATTCCATTTACTCATCTGGAAATGGTTCCATAAATTGAGGAGTTGATTTTTGTACACAATTTTTTTGTTCTTTAATAACTTACTTGTGTGTTTGCTTAACCATCGATTTTTATTTCTCACTGATTTTTTTTGGTTCTATTTATAGACCCTGCTCCGGAGATTAAACTTCTGCCTTTTCTTTTTTTTTTTCTTTTCTTTCATAAAACTCTCAAGCCATCTGCCTCTATCCATTCTCTAATTTTTATTTTTGCTAACGTGATAGAGACCACTTTGTCATCTCAGAATCTGATGAAGTTTGAAATGGAACGTGCATAGGCAGTCCCCGCTTTATGATGAAGCATTTCAAATCTTTGCGCTGTGAAGAAAAGGAAGATCTCCTTGGACTTGAATCGTCCTCTCCCTTTTGCTCCTCTTGGCTGTCCACTGATGAGATGAATTCTTTATTTGAGTTCACCGTTCTGGATCCCAGGGACAATGAAGTGTGCCTTTTTCTTCTGCTTGTTCTTCTAAATCCTGAAGAAAAGCAGCTCCTGTCACTCTCTCTCTGCCTCTATCCACCTCTCCCCGGCAAAAGAACCTTCCAGTGCCTCAGTTCACAGAACGCTGGTTTCTGGGTGCTTCGTGCTCCCTCAGGCAGGACCAGGAAGCCTTTCCTTGTCTTTTGTGGGGGCAAGGGGGAACTGGAGCCGGAGTGTTTGGGCTGGGGAAACACGGACGATTTCTGTCCTGTCTGTGTGTGAGATGTTATGGGAGACTGATCCCCATGGTAGCCACACCAGGAGCAGAGAGGGCGGCTGCTCCGTGAAAGGCTTCATGCACTCATGTATTGAGCACTTACTAGGTGCCAGGGGCTGCTGTAATCTCCAGGAAAAATGGTAAGCAAAGCTAGATTGGCCCTCGTTCTCACAGAATGCACAGTCCCAGCGGGGAGGTGGACACTCATCAGAAACCGTACCTATGATATTTTGGACTGTGGTGAGCACTTCCAGAAGACCATGTGGGCCCAAGGTCAAGGGCCTGGGGCCTCAGTTCAGCTCTGCACCAAGGCCCCCTCGCCACTGTGCCTCTGTCTTTTGAGGCAGGCAGGGTACTCCAAGGCTAGAAAAGGAAGTGTCCACGGAGGCATTTTCGTAAACTCTTTGCCCTTTCCGTCCCCCTCCCCATCATGCTCTGAAGGCATCTGTGTTCCTGGATGGGATCCATTGCGTGGGCTGCTGGGCAGGCTGAGATGGGCCTGGGCGTGGTGCCCCAGCTCGGCGGGAGGGTGGCAGGGAACCTGTCTGGTTGGAGTCAGGACTCAGCCGCCTAAAAGCAGGAGCCAGGGAGAACAGCCGAGCTGCGGGCGCCTACTTCTCACAGCCACCTCTGGGACTCTCAGCGCCTCGGGGTGCATCACCCAGGACTCCCCAAGCACAGGCCTCTAGGGAGGCAGACTTGTGAATGTTATCAACCTCAGGCCAGAGAGGGAGAAAGGAAGGGAGAGGACGTGTCTGTGTCCGTGAGCATGGCCACACATTGATCAGAGCCAGATCTAAGATTAGAACGGGTACATTTCTGGCGCCCAGATATACAGCCAAGCCCCAAACCCATGCTGTTTTTTGGCGAAGCTCTTTCCACATTCCTGTAGCTCAGATCCACCCTCGTTTGTCTCTGGAAATCTTGTAGCTGTCATAATCGTTGTTCTAATAAAATACTCATCTGACGATCTATTAGGACGGCATATTGTTGACAGGAAATGTGCATTTGCTCTATTCCCTCTTCTATTGTCTATTTCCTGCCTCATTTTTCTTGGGAGGGCAGGAGTCACTGGAGATAACAGCATATTGACAAAGAGAAAGCAAGGGAAAGGGATCGGTGAAAGTGGGAGAATTCAGTTCTATTCCGCTGCAAGAGTTTCCAGCAGGAAATCCACAACTCGTTTCCTGCCAGTCTGCTCAAAACAGCGTCTGTCCCCTCTCCTCTCAAACAAATTGTCTCCTTAGCCCTGGGAAGCTGACTCCCTGGTCATATGATGGAGGTCAAGGCTGTTGTTTCTGGGGCCTGTGGTTGGGAAAGATTCCTCAAGAATACAGAAGAGAATGTGAAATTAACTATGTTTCCTATAATAGTTAACAGGACTTCATTGAGGCTGGTGGAACAAGAAGCCACAGAAAGAAGATAGTTTTCTAGAAATGTCTTGCCCACAAGCTTTTTTCTTACACTATCCAGTTGCAAATAGTACATCCCCAGGTGGGGGAAAAAAAAAACCACTTACGGATTGTGCAAACACCAGGGATGTGCCCGAAAATGGCAGTAAGTGGCCCCTTTAGGACTGGTCCAGCTGCACCCCAAGACTAACTCGTGAAGCTCTGGTTTGACCGAGTTCTGGGGCTTTGCCAGTGCAGGCCCTAGGAGGGAGGGGCTCGGAGCTGGTCATGGATTTAGTGCACAGATTTAGAGAGCCTCCAACAACTCTGCCTTCAGAGGCTGGCACTGCCAGGGCCCTGGGCCTTCCTGGTTTTTTTTTTTTTTCTGCTTTCCCCAGGAAGAGCTGGTACATCCAGAGCTGGACCTGGGGAAAGAGGAAGGGATGGAGGCTGTTCAGAGTGACTAGCCTTCACAGTTTGCCCGGGACTGCTTCTCTTCTAGCCCTGAAACCCCTCACTCTTGGGAAAATCACAATGATTGGTCACCCTAAAAACGTGTATTATTCAACAACTGTCATGTGCATTGCTTTCTAATTCCAAATGGTTCCTGGGTGGTGAGCAAGGCACCTATGGGACCAAGAGGAAAAGAGACCGATATGGACGCAAGTGATGGACACTCTACTTACATCTTAGGCAAAAGGGAGCCTTTATTGGCTCAGGGAACCCAAAGTGGAGGCTCTTGCTTCTTTCAGGCAGGCCTGGGGCCTGTACAAACTCCTGGATCCAAGGGCATGCTTGAAGCGGAACACGGCCCTTAAGCAAATTGCTGGCCGTCTCCAGCAGGCTCCCAGGTGAGCACCAGCTTCAGGTCTCAGCACGAAGCCTTCCCCCTATCCCGGGCCCTGGCGGAGGCGGCGCCATCCTGTGTGCTTCCCAGACCCTGCCCCATGCTCCCTTCTTTTAGAGCATGCCACGTTGCCTGGGGTCTGATCTGGTTCTCTTCTTCCCCCACAGCACTGTGAAGCCAGAAATAACCCGTGTCTTGTTCACTGTGGCATCCCCAGGACTGGACACAATGCCAGGCAGAAAGTACTTAATATATGTAATAGTCACCACCTCCCCAGCACTCTGCTTATGCTGTCACACTTGGGGCTAGCACTCTACATATATTATTTGATTTAATATTCATATTAACTGCATTAAAAATTTTGCTAAAATATGCATAACATAAAGTTTACCATTTAAACCCTTTTTGAATGTACCATTCAGTGGCATTAAGGATATTCACATTGTTTTGAAATCATCACCACCATCCATCTCTAGAACTCTTTTCTTCTTCTCAACCTAAAACTGTATCCCCATTGAGCAACAACTCTCCAGTCTCCCCTCCCCCAGCCCCTGGCAGTCACTCTTCTACTTTTTGTCTCTGTGAATCTGACAACTCTAGGAACCTCAGAAAGTGAAACCCTGCAGTCTTGGTGTTTTTGTGGTTGGCTCACCTCACTTAGCATAACATCTTTTCAAGGCTGAATAATATTCTCCGGTGTGTGCATTTCACACTTTATCTGCTCCTCTGTTGATGAACAGATTGCTCAGATGTTCGATGCTTCTACCTTTTGGCTATTGTGAATAAGGGTCAGGATTTTTTAAATCTTCATTTTACAAAAACAGATATGGAGGCTGAGAGAGTGTAGGCAATTTTTCCATGGTACCCCAAGTCACAAAACTGTCCAGTGGCACATGCAGGTCTTGACTCCAGGCCTATTGGAGGCTGCTGTACCATATTTCCTCTCATTCATGGTATGAATGCAAGGATAACTAAATGAATAAGTTTCTTAGAAAGCTACCAAATTGTACTGATGTATTAGTCTGTCCTCAAACTGCTATAAAGACATACCTGAGACTGGATAATTTACAAAGAAAAGAGGTTTAATTGGCTCATGGTTCTTTGGCCTATATAGGTCTCTGTTTTGGGGGAGGCCTCAGGAAACTTACAATCATGGCAGAAGGTGAAGAGAAAGCAAGTACATCTTCACATGGCCAGCAGGAGAGAGCGGGCAGGGTGGTGCTACACACTTTCAAACAACCAGATCTTGTGAGAACACTTATCACAAGAACAGCAAGGGGGACGTCGGTCCCCATGATTCAGTTATCTCCCACCAGGCCCCTCCTCCAACACTGGAGATTACAATTTGACATGAAATTTGAGTGGGGACACAGAGCCAAACCATACCAACTAATAAAGATAACACTAGCTGTTGTAACAAACTGCAAATTGTAGTCGGCTGGGCAGTGAAATAGAAGTTCACTTCTCATTTGTATAAAGTGCAGTGTGGATTGGTCCTGGGTTGGTGGTGTCATTTTTCCATGGGGTGACTCAGGGCCCAGGATTTTTCTTGTCATAGCTCCACCATCCCCTAGAGCCTGGAAATCCTCTACCCCCAGGCATTGGAAGCCTGGAGAGATCATGGGGGAAGCACATCTGATTTTGAAAAACCCCAGCCTGGAAATAACCACCTCTCCTCCACTTGTAGCCTGTGATTTGGCCATGACAAAGGCAAGGGTGGCTGGGAGATGTCATCTGTAGCTGGGCGGCTGTTCCCAGCTGTACCACTATCTTCTGGAAGGTGGGGCATGAATTTTTTGTTGGATCATTTGTGAATCTGTCACACCAATGAGTGCTGTAAAATTTGGAGTGGGATTTTACATAGAGAAAGCTAGAAAAACACCTGTGTGTTCATGAGACCAAGGCATCAGGGGTGAGCACAAACATAATTTGAATGCAGGCCTGTCTCTGCTAGTTAATCTCACTTTACAGTTCCCCCAATGTCATGGGTTATCCGGAAGGTTATTTCATGTACCGCCTTTGTGTGGAAGCACATTTCCATAGATAGCAGATAAAGATCTCTTAACCTTGTATTTTCCCTCATATCATCATAAATAGCTTATGCAATGCCATTTCAGTGAGCCTGACAGCTTCTACAATGAGATCTGGAAGCAGCAGCATATCTTCTTGTTATATATAAAAAAGAGTGACAGCATTCATCGTTTATGGTGACATCAATGAAGTCTGCTTGTAGAGGTTCCCCATCCATCCATTCATAATACCTTTTATGACTTTAGGCTTTTAAACACGGCCCTCTGGTCTATTTTTCAAATGTACCACCATTATCGGCGCAGGAAGCCATTCTTCAAAATTTCATTTTCCTGAGAATATCTGGAATATCTTAATTCCTATGAGGCTTCTTCATGGGGTAGGCCGTCAGGTAGGACTTTAATGGGAAAAGAGGGGGAAAACTGCTGCTGGATCATCCTCTCCCTTGTGACACCTGAGGGTGTGCTTCCCATTTTTTCCTTCTTGTCGTATTCCCCAAATGAAGACCCATGGGAGATGCAGTTCCTGAGCACAGCTGTCTGCTCTGTACCGGAAAGTGAAACGGGTTAGAAAGAGGGGAGTTATAACACAGATTGCGTTATATTATGGGTCATTCCTGACCTGGAAACCTATCACCTCTTCAGATCCCTTGAGTTTGCCATCAGAAGAAGGAGAGACGGCCATTCAAGGTGAAGCCTGGAACCACCAAGGGTTGGGTGAGAAATGGGCAGTGAATGTGCTTCCTAAGATACCCTTTTGCTAATGAGAAGTGCCCTCTTGGTTCCCCAGGAAGTGCCCATTTGGACACAGATGGAGAATTACAATGGGCATTGCTTCTCAATGTTTTGTCACTTTTGTCACTTTTGAGGTGCCATGGGTGTCTTTCTTTGGCCACCATTTCGTGGTTTCTTCCTTGTCTGTAGATCTTACTAGAGTTAGGCAAAATCAATTTCAGGTTCAGCTCTAGGGGACTGCGAACAGTCTCCCTCCAGCAGGGACCTCCTTGGGAAGGCTGGGGAGAGCTGGGACAATCCCTGAAGCCACTTAGATAGGAAAAGTCGCAATGAACATTGATTTAGGGAAGGACGTTGTGGGGCACCTGAGTCCACCTGCCACCAGCCATGGAGGGCATGTTATAAACACGCCAGACACGCCAAGGATGGAACATTTGACCTAATTTAGCAACAACAAATCCTTTCCTTCACACGTACTTCTCTAATTACAAATGAGATCCTGGTAGGCTTAGCAAGGGTAAATAAAATAGATTCTCTCCACATAGTATTGGAGATGATAAATGTGCTCGAGAAAGGGCTTCAAATGCCTCACTGCTGATTAGAAAAGGCAAAATAATTGTGAGATAGTGACTCATAGATGGAAGGAATTGTGGCAGAATTGGTCTCCTTGCAGAAATGTCACCGGCCTGATCTTTTGGAGATAATTACCGTCAAATGTCTGTGTGTTTCATGCTCTACCTTTCAGTTGGCTGGGGCGCTGCAGGAATCCCCACATTGACTCAGCTGCGGGTGGCTCTGGCTTTCTCTCTGTTTGAAGCCTGTAACAGAGCCTCTCTGTTTTCTTAACGCAATGACTGTGTCCCATTCATTCGTCCCCTGGTGCCTAGCACAACTACAGGTACAGGAGAGGCATGCTGTATTTGTTAACTTTTGAGAGCCTATTTCCACATTTTTGGAGTGAGGTTAAAGAGCAGGTAGCTTGCAGGACGTTACATGAAATAAATAGGATAAAGCATTTGGTTTGACTCATAAGAAATTGCTGACATTTAACTTTTAAAAACTTAATAAATACAATTTTGTATGGTTACACTTAATATGTATTATTTATTATGGCATAATAAATTGCCTTCAAATTTAGCAGCTGAAAACAATAAACATTTATTACCTCATAGTTTCTGAGTCAGGAATCCAGGTACAGCTGAGCTGGTGCCTCTGCCTCAAGGTCGCCAACAACACTGCAGTCAAGCTGTGGCCGGGGCTTCAGTTTCATCTGAAGACTTGGCCAAGAGGGAATCCCCAGCCTGACTGCAATGTGAGCTCACACACATTAACTGCAGGTAGATTTCAGTCCCCTGTAAGCTGGTGGAATGAGGCCCTCCAACTCCTTCTGGCTTTGGGCTGAGTCTGCCTCCAGCTCTCTGCCAGGCAGAGGCTCCGGGTGCCTCATGACATGACAGCTGGCTTCCCCTAGAGTGAGTAGAGACAGAAAGCGCAAGACAGAGGCCATAGTCTTTTTATAACCTAATCTCAGAAGTGACATTCATCACCCCTGTCATATCCTATTTTTTAGAAGTGAGCTGTCAAGTACAAACCACACTCGAGGGACAGGTATCAGGGGGATGAAAACCAGGAGAGGGGCTTTCACTGGGGGTCATCTTAGGAGCTTCCTACAACATGTGACATCTAGCATGAGTCTAACACAAAGATCTTGGGCCAGGTGCAGTGGCTCATGCCTGTAATCCTGGCACTTTGGGGAGACCCAGGTGGGCGGATCACTTGAGGTCAGGAGATCAAGACCAGCCTGGCCAGCATGGCAAAACCCTGTCTCTACTAAAAATACAAAAATTAGCCGGGTGTGGTGGTGCACACCTGTAATCCCAGCTACTCAGGAGACTGGGGAAGGAGAATCACTGGAACCCAGTAGGCAGAGGTTGCAGACATCCGAGATCATGCCACTGCACTCCAGCCTGAGAGATACAGCGAGACTCGGTATTTTTTTTTTTTTTTAAAGATATCAAGACATGGTAGAAAATCAGGTCAGGTGTGGTGGCTCATGCCTATAATCCTAACACTTTGGGAGGCTTAGGTGGGTTTGAGGTTGCAGTGAGCCATGATCATGCCACTGCAGTCCAGCCTGGGCAACAAAGCAAGACTCTGTCTCTAAAAAGAAAATGAAAAAAAAAAAAAAAAAAAAGAAAAAGAAAAAAGAAAAAGAAAAGGAAATCAATAGGGGAAGGAGTTGTAACATTGGAAATATTTCAATGTGCATCTTAATTCAATAGGAATAGAACCTTTTATCTCTTGTGAAGTTATGTGGATAGAAGAATCTGTAATAAAAATGCCCAGTGCCAGCAGTCCCTGAGAATCCCTTTTTATGGACTATCTTTGACTTTCTCCACCTTATACATTTGAGGTCTTCTTGTCAGCAGATTCTGAGCACCTGGCCTCTGTGAACACCACGTTGGACACCCAGGGGGCCTTTCAATGGCCAGGGGCCAAAGCCTGGGACGTGGGTGCTGCAATGTGGAATGAGGATGGGACCTCTAAAGGAATAGGCCAGGCCTGAGTTGCCTGACCCAATGTTGGATTGTGGGTGGGGCCTGCACCACCTTGACTCGGCAGTTCCAGCTCAGGGACAGGCCCGTCTGGGAGAAGATGCTGGAGGAGCAGAGGGAAGAAGGGGAAAGGAGAGCTTTTCTTTAGGTGTGAGCCTCCCTCGGATGGCTTGGCACTTTCTGAGAGTACCTGCTGCACTCTTGAGTCTGGCGCATAGCAAGGAAGAAGCAGCTGGGTGGAGCCAGCTGGAGTAAAAGACTTAGGAAAATCACTGGTGCTGAGGGTTTGGCATTTTGAAACCACCATTCATCGAGCAGGCTTTGTGCTAAGTTCTTTAGAGCAAAATCCCTGTTATGCTCCTGATGGTGGTAGAAAGTGAGAGCTGTCGTTTCCTTTTTACAGATGAGACTCACGGAAACAAGGGAATTGCCCCAGGCGCCCAGAGTGAGGTGCAGACCCAAGTGTGTCTGAGGATGGGACATCCTGCAGACTTTCAGCATTTGTGACTCTGAAGACATTACTGTGGTGTTGGAGCCTGGGCCGCTTCTTCCTGGAAGCATTATCTTCTCTGGCCCTTTCAAGTTGAGTTATCTTGTTGCTGATACCTTCAATCATAATCAACTTAATTCCTACCTAGGCACATGGGCCCAGGTGAAGCTGTGTAAAGAGTGGAGCTGTATTTTTAGTAGAGATCCCAGCTACTCGGGAGGCTGAGGCAGGAGAATGGTGCAAACCCGGGAGGCGGAGCTTGCAGTGAGCTAAGATCCGGCCACTGCACTCCAGTCCAGGCGACAGAGCGAGACTCCGCCTCAAAAAAAAAAAAAAAGAGTGGAGCTGTGAGGTGCTCTAGGAAGCAGCAGAAGTGAGGAGGGAACTGGGCTGGTAGCTGGAAGACCCAGGGTGGAATCTTGACTTTGCCTCTTCCTTGCCCGGTGACCTGGTAGGTCCCCTAACTTTTCCAAATGGGTCTTTTCCTCATTTCTCTAATGTCAACAATCATACCTGTCCTAAGGCAGGGCACCAATGGGGCTTCATCGCCTGTGTGGATTCTTTGGATGGTGGCAGCCTCTTGAAGTCTTGCCTTGAGGATTGCGAGTTTGATTCCAGGCTCAGCTGGAAGGAGTTCTGGCATTGACTAGCTATGTCTGCCGTGGGTGAGGAATGGGAGTCAGGGTCCTTGCACCTTTACTTTTGTGCACCCTGTTCTAAGGCTTCCTGTGAGGTTTAAATGTGATGATGCATGTGAAAAGTCACACCTGGTTGGTACCAGTAAATTCTCATATTTTTCTCTTGGTTCATTTGAATGCAATTTATGATCAAGTTCAACTGCAACTGGAAACTGTTGACCAGGCCATAATAGGTACTCACTAAGTGTTTCTGGAGTGTTGGCAGGATTTGAGGCCAATCCAGCTCTTTCTGGGCCCAAGATGACCCCTGTTTGGGGCCCCTGCCCCCACACAGCTTAACGGAAGTATCCAACCTGGAGCACAGAGCCCAAGCACAGAGAGGGAAAAGGCACCGAAACAGCAAAGGTATTAACGTGGTGTATTTACACCCCCAAGTGCCTTGCTGTCATCAGGAGCAGCCCCTTCATGAGATATAAGTAATTTGTGTGGCTGATCCCGGTTTTCTCATTAATATGCAAATGAGGCATGCCAGTTGTTAGGTTAGAAGAAAGCTGTCATGTTTATTGTGACAGATTTAATGGATGTGTTTGGATTGTGCATTCAATGTGTTTTCAAGAGCATGTCTTATCTTTGTTTAGGCAGTAAATCAAAAATGTAAACAACAATTCATTAGCATCTGTCAGAAGCTCAAAGCCACATTGTTTCACTTGACAATCTTCCCAGAGGTGGGGAAAAAAACCCTATATGTGACTTAGTCAAGATTAGTTGGAAATCGCACTGGCTTTTCCATCTTTTTGCTCACCAATGTGCAAGCAGCGACTGAGAACAACTTCTCTGCTCGGAGAGCTGCAGGGGCCAAGGGGTCAAGAGTGGGAATCAGATGACGCCACCCAAACTCACCTGGCTGTGCCCATGGAAACTGCAAGCCTTGGAGCATGCCCTGGCGATCAGGGTGGAAAACAAAATCACAGGCACGTTGCCTCATTTCACCAAACATCTCAAGCAGCCCGCTAAAAGAAAACAGTGGAACACAGACAGAAATTTAGAAATAAAAATACAATTAGGGGATATGGACAGAATAGCGTGATACGACTAAGGGGAGAAAATAATTCAGATCTGCAAATCTTGTTCTTCTATGTAGTTATTAAATTTGGTCTGCAGACTAGCTCTGAGCTTCCTGGGAGCCAAAGCAAAAAGTGACGGCACATTAAGTTATAAAATTTACTTTTTTTTTTTTTTTTGAGACGTGTTCTCACTCTGTCACCCAGGCTGGAGTGCAGTGGCGTGATCTGGGCTCAATGCAACCTCTGCCTCCTTTGTTCAAGTGATTCTCCTGCCTCGGACTCCCAAGTAGCTGGGATTACAGGCATGAGCCACCACACCTGGCTAATTTTTGTAGTTTTAGCAGAGACGGGACTTCGCCATGTTGGCCAGGCTGGTCTTGAACCCCTGACCTCAGGTGATTCACTCACCTTGGCCCCCTAAAGTGCTAGAATTACAGGCATGAGCCAACTTGCCCAGCCAAAATTCACTTTTTGAAGTGGTAAAATTAACTCCATCAAATATAAAAGGGCAGATTAGTATACGATTTAAAAGAAACAAATGGTATACTAATTTAGAACCGGTATACTAATTTAGAACCAGTATACTGGCTCTAAAAGCTTCATACTGAGTGCCCTGAATCATGCGGCCCAGGGCCCACACCCACTTATGGAACTGCTTAGTCTCCTTTGGGATGAGATGAGGATCTAATGTTGAAATACAACTCACACTTCGCCTTTATTCTTCTTTCTCTCCTGGCTTCTCCTCAGCATTGACACCTGTCCCTCAACTCTGGTCCCAGATCTTTCTTTTCCTTCCCAGGCAAGCTTCTGGGAAGACTTGTCTGTCCTCCCTGTCCCGGATTGTGTCCTCACCTCCCATCTGATCTTCCTGCCCCCGTGGCTGGCTCCTGTCCACACCTCCCCTGCAGGCAGCTCTGGGCACCCTCATGTTTGCAGAGCCTGGACCTCCCTTCTCATGCTCCCTCTTCTGGCAGAGTTTTCTTTCTCTGACCTCCTGTTCCTGGTTTTCCTGTTCTCTAAGGGCTGCTCTTTGCCCAGTCCTCTTCCCGGCCTTTGTGCCTCTTTCCTGGGACTGATCCTTGGTGGTGCCATTTGCACTCCGGCGTTTCTTGAGGGTCAGCTCTTTGCTGAAGACCCAGATGGGTCTCTCCGGCTCAGTCCTCTCTTTTGAGTTTCAACCCTGCATGACTAGGTGTTCCATGGGACCCCCTAAGCTGGTGTCACCCCCAACTTCAGCACCCAAGTGGGAGCCTGGGGCACCCCCATCTCCTGTCCTGAGCCCCTGGCTTGTCTCCCATGGCCCTGTTCTGCAGCCCTTCGCTCCCGCCTCTGTCTGGGTTCTCACTACTCACCTGGCCTTGAGCAGCACCCGGGTCTGAGCCCCTCTGTTCCTTTTCTACCTTGGAGCTGGAGAGAAGGTCTTCCCCAGATGCCCCTCTGAGCAGGCCTCTTCTTACCCTGGAGCCTCTGGGTCCCTTGTCCTGCTCTGTGAGCTCTGTAGCCACTCCTGTTGACTTTGTGCCTTAAGGCAAATGATCCCTCTCCTTGGTCACCTGCTGGAGTTTGCACTGTTTTTGTTGACCTTTAGTCCACGCCTTCCTGGGCACCTCCCCTGGGTGGACTCCACCTGTCCCAGGATTGCAGCTTCATCGACTCTTCTCCCCTTGAGGGAGTGGACCTCCTTCTCCATCCTTGACCGTGTCTGCTCTAAACTGGGGCCCACTGCCTGTTTCTGTGCAGCCCACGAGCGAAGAACAGTTTTTATAGATGAGCATTTGGAATCAAAACGATGATAGAGAACCTTGACTTTGAACCTCAATTAGGCAAAATGCCATCCCTTTCAAAAGAGAGTTGATTCTTCTCGGGTTCTTTTGTAGGACACAACTGCTGACCCCTGGTCTAAATGACATTTAAAGAATGTGAATCTGTGTCACTTTACATCTTAAAACTCTTAGCTAGTGCTGCACATTCTTAAGGACAAAATCCAAAGTCCTTAGTCGGGTTTAGGCCCCTTGTCCCCTATTCCAACCTTATCACTCCTACAATCTGCCGTTAGGAACCCCTTCCAGGACCTCACATTCTCTGGGCTGCAGTGCCAGCGGCTCATGGGTTTGGTGCAGGCAGTGACTGTGTCTGTTCCATTCCCTGTGGCCTCCCAGCTACCACGCAGACAGAAACCACCGAATCTCTGTTGGGTGAGTGAATGAATGAAGGCAGGCCTGGTAGCCAAGCAGGCAGGGTTCTGCGGCATTGGTCAATCTCTCAGGCACACAGTAGGCCAAGTTTCCCTCCACCTGTGGACCACTGATTGGTGGCCAGGAGGTCTGAGGGTCAGTTCTGCAGTGGTGGCTGCTGCAATGACCACCCTCAGAAACAACTTGAATTGCTTCTGGACTTGAAATACCACAAGCACCTAAAAGGAGAGACCTAAGTTCCAACAAAACGCCCCTTGCACATTTTTGTACTTTGCCAAGGACATCCAGATCTACGGGGCCATTTCATTCTTGTCACGTCCCTCTGGAAGCAGGCAGGATGGGCACGTGAAACCCAGCTACAGAAGAGCAAACCAGAGCTCACGGGCGTCCAGCAGCCTGCCCGGGGTGACCGGCTTGCCAGATCTGGGGCTAGAACCCAGCTTCCTTGACTCTGGGCCAGCGCTCCTTCAGTCCAACAGCCCTGCTGAAAGCCCCTCCTCCTTCCTCATCCCTCCTTATCTACTTCTGCTATATTTCACCAGGGCTGCTGAACACCATTGGAGAGAAATCGTCCCGTGAAAAGCAGGATTAGAAATGGGGTCAGGCTGGGTGCAGGGCCTCACACCTGCAATCTTAGCACTGTGGGAGGCCAAGGTGGGTGGACTGCTTGAGTCCAGGAGTTTGAGACCAGCCCGGGCACCATGGCGATAGCCCGTCTCTATATATATAAAAAAAATACTAATGTCAGCTGGGCATGGTGGTGAGCACCTGTAGTCCCAGCTACTTGGGAGGCTGAGGTGGGAGGATTGCTTGAGCCCCAGAGGTTGAGGCTGCAAAGAAAAGAAAGAGAAGAGAAGGGAAGGGGAGGGGAGGGGAGGGGAGGAGAGGTGAAGAGAAGAGAAGAGAAGAGAAGAGAAGAAAAGAAAAAGAAAAGGCAGCCACGGGTGGTTTCCAGTCTGGACAGTTTGTGATCCTTCTCTCCAGTGGATTTCCCCAAACTGAGCTCACAAAGCTTCCCTGAAGTGGCAAGAGAGGGCCTTGCCCCCCGCTTTCCAGAAAAAGTGGAGGCCACAGGCAGGGACCTCTCCAGCACTCTGACAGCTTCCTCTCTAGCACCTTAACCAGCTTTTAGAGCATTTTCCAAAACTGAAGCTCACAGAACACTTAGTCTCCAGCAACAGTTGTTAAGGAAACAGCATCTTGAGCCCGAGTTTGGATAACCCTGCAGCCCCTCAGCCCCTTCTAGATATAAATGTGCACATTACCCAGCAAGAAGGAGCTGGATCTCAGTGTGACCTGGGCGCACACATGGTCCCACCAGCTCCAAGCACTCTGCTGTTGCAGTCAAAGTGGAATGGAGGACAAGAAAGTGCTGGAAAACATTTGGATAGCAGACCACTGTTTCTCTTTGAATGTGACTGGCCTGAGATGACTTTGGTCCTGGGCACCTCTCCTATCAAGAAGCTCATTTGGCTTTTGTAACCTGGTGTTGCTTCTACTTGGTTGACAACTGAACACCAGTCAGAACCTCACGGGACCCCATAGACCAGCATGGTGGATGCTGATCCAGAATCACTTCCCTTCCTCCCAGCCGCAGCCTCCCCACCCTCGCTCCTCACCCCTTGGCCTCCCTGCACCTCTGCACAGCCCATTCTTCCCCTCGCTGACTGCTCCTTCTTTGCACGCAGTCATGCTTTCTCCTTGTCAGTGGCCTTCTGGCCATCCTGGGTGCCCCCTTTGCCTCCTGCTCACAGCAGAGCTTCTTGAAGGAGTGGGCTACTCTTGCCACCTGCACTTCCTACGTTCCCCTTTTATCTCCACCTGGCCACATCTGATTTTTGCTCCTGCCAGTTCAGGCTGCTATAACCAAAATAGTTATTTAGACCGGGAGGCTTAAACAGTAGGCATTTAGTCTTCACAGTTCCAGAGGCTGCAAGTCCACGATGAAGGTGCTGGTAGATCCCATATGTGTGGAAGGCCTGATTTCTGGTTCACAGACAACAAATTCTTCCTGCGTCCTCGCATGGTGGAGAGCAGGGGAGGAAGCAAGTCCCATCGTGTTTCTTCCTGGAAGAATGATCATCCCATCCATGAGGGCTGTGCCTTCATCACCTAGTCACCTCCCCAAAGCACCCTCTGCTAATACGTTCACCTTGGGGTGAGCATTTGTCCTATATCAGAGGTTTTGTGTCTCCCCTGGGGGCAGGGACCACACCTCTACCCTTCATTGCAGGCTTGGCGCACAGTGAGCTCCCAGTAAGTGGACGGCTGGGAGCTTGTAGCACCTACCATTTCCTCTTCTGAACAATCCCTCCCTCAGCTCTGGCTCTCCAAGGTTTCTGGTTCTCAGTCTGGTGGATGGAAGTGCAGGTGGGGCAGAAAAGGTTGTCAGGTGGCCTCTGGGGAGCCAGGGTGGGGTTAGTCACTGGAGGAGGGGCTAGGAACTGGGGCGGACGGGACAGGCAGAGAGCTCGCTGAACAGGCTGCAAGGCTGGGACGTGGTCTGCAAGGTTGCTGTATATCCTGAGACCCTGAGCAGAGGCTGAATTTGCACAGAATGCCCTAAAGGCAAGGAGGTTCCATGGTGCTGTCTTGTCCCTGACCGCTCACTGCTGGGAGTCTGGCCCTGTCCTCCCTGAGGGCTTACAAAGCTACGCCAGCTTGGGCCCTGGGCCTGGGGATGGGTTGAACCAGAAAAGGGTTAAGAACCTTCACTTTCAGCCCTCCTCAAGATTTAAACCAAGAGCTAAAAGGGTGCGTGAACCTTCCAGTGCCACTTGAAATCCAGCTCCACATTTAGAGGGAATTAAAGTAATTGATGAACTTGTACTGGAGACACAGGATCACATAAATAAAGAGCTACAAGCTCTAAAAATAGCACTCAGGGCTTTTTAGTTTTTTAAATATGGTAAAGATCAACATGCAACACACCCCAAGAGGCTCCACGTCAAGCAATTAGGAAACTGGAGAGAACGGGAAAATGAAAATGTTTATTCAAAAATCAATATATTTATCCTAAAAGGGGTTAGTGAACCACACGAGTAAAGTCAGGTCCCACCACAGTCCCCAGAGTTGCTCTGGGGCAAGGTAGGCTCCAGGCAGTAAGGGGTTAAGATATGGATTTCAACTCTGAAGGTGAAGGAAGACCCCTGGGTGAGCTTTTCATTGTGTCGACTAAAAATGTTTTAAAAATCAATATAACAGTGTATAAAAGGATTTTCTAAAGATTGAGTCAGTCCCATTCATAGCCAAGTGTGCCACAGTAAGGAATGGACGAGCAGGATGTTTAATCCGCCAGCCTTGCAGCTAATGAGGCGGGAGGATTTGGGTGATCGTTGATGCAGGTGGAAAACGGTTTCTAAAGAGTACTGATTGCTTCTGCAGGACAGATCGGAAAGACCTGGCCCTTCCCATCCGCTGAGATTTTGCCCCGAGGCAATAATTGTGGACTTTCCCTGGCCCCAAATGGGTCCGAATTGTAAATCATGCGGTGACATAATATCTAGGAGAATAACAAAGATTCATTCAACAAACACTTGTCATACTCCTCTGGTAAGTCAGGGGCTGGGCTCTGTGCCACAGGGATGGATATACAGCTCGTGAGGCCAGTGCTTTGCCCTCTGGGAGCGCAGACGCTGATGTAGTGCCTCTCAGACTTTTAAACCAGAAATATGTGCTACGTTGTGATCCAGTATACTTGTGTACTTTTGGAAAACAAATTTATGGAACAATATTCACTTTTACTTTGCATGATTCCTCCCTCCCTCCCTTCCTCCCTTCCTTCTTTTGACAGTCTTGCTCCATCACCCAGGCTGGAGAGAAGTGGCACGATCTTGACTCATTGCAATCTCCGCCTCCCAGGTTCAGGCAATTCTCGTGCCTCAGCCTCCCCAGTAGCTGGGATTACAGGTGTGCACCATCATGCCTGGCTAATTTTGTTTTTTGTATTTTTAGTAGAGTCAGCGTTTTGCTATATTGCCCAGGCTGGTCTCGAACTCCTGAGCACAGGCAATCTGCCTGCCTCGGCCTCCCAAAATGCTAGGATTATAGGTGTGAGCCACCGCAACTGGCTACATTCTGATAGTTTCTAATCTAGCCTATTTTATTGAAAAAAGAAGTGCTGGTTGCAACCCTCAAAATTGATTTCATGACCCACTGTGAATGGATAGTGACGTGAAGTTAAAAAATTACTATCTAGAGGGAGGGCAGACGTGAAAAGTGATTCAGGAGAAAAAAAAGTGCCTCGTGAGGGACTCAGGAGAGGGTGGGACCCTTCTGACTGGGGGTAGCAGGGAGGGTCCCGTGGAGGGGGTGGCATTTGAGCTAGGCCCTGAGTGACAGAGAGATGCTTGTGATTCAGACAGGCTGAGCTGGGAAGAGTAATGATGTTTGCAATAACACAGAAATTATGTTTTTATTATTCATATAATAAGCAGGGCTACGCTTTTCAAGGGACTTTCCCACCTCTAGGTTTATTGGATCATCCTAGCAAACCTGTGACCCAGTTACATGAGGTATCAGCCACATGTGATGAGTGGAGAAACTGAGGATCAGAGAAGCAAAGGACTTTGCCCTAGGACACACAGCTCTTTGGCATTGGCAGAGCCAGGTGTGAGCTCTGGTCTGCCTGGATCACAGCCCCTGTGTGGCCTCTGCCTGATGCCTGAGAGCAGGGTTCGAGAGCACGGGACTGGGGACACTGATGTGCACGCCTCTTTCTCTTGGCTCCTCACCTCCACAGATCAGCGAACGAATTGATTTGCCTTTGAGTCACAGCCAGATAAACCCTCTTCTGGGTTTCTCCACAGTGACACCAGAACTTGGCGGACTTCAGCATCCCCTCCAGACTCCTGGACAACTCCCCTCTTCCCTGGAAACTTCCCTTGCTCCCTGTGAACCTAGCCTTACAGCCCGGAGGCCAGTGGAGCCACGTCTTGCTGTTCGCCATGGACAGGATCTGTTCTCTCGCAACCAGCAGGCTGCTTCCCAGCCTCATCCATTTGACTTCTTTCTCTCAAGGAACTTACAATTTAATCAGGAGTCCCTAATAGTACATGCATTCTAAATTGCAATCATTTATTGCATCTAGCCTGGGGCTTTTCTGTCTGTTAGAAATATCAGGGTTATTTCCTTCTTTTAAGAGTTTATGTTAAAAAAAACTTTACAAATAATGTTTGCTGTTTAATGTTCTCCCCTGAAATATCAATCTGCAAAAAATAGAAATCCTTTTTTACAATTCATTGCAAGGATAGAGTTCCAGTTTCTTATAATGTAATGAATGTACGGCAGATAATGGTCCAATAGTGCAAATGAAAGGCGCATATAATCAAAATGATAATGGAGCGTATTGTACTGCTTGTATAATACAATCCATACCAATATGGAAATCATATCTCAAGGCAACATTCCTCTCTTTGATTTTTGTAATAATTGTACATGTAAGAGCAGAGCAGCGAGCAGTGGGGGGACAAAGGCCTTTATTGCTTCATTAGGCAGCTGGCGTTCTGATGGTCCGGCCTGTCGACAGTCGTTCCTTAATTTCCAAGGGAAGCTTCTCCTCTTCCCGCAGACATGATTTACTGTTGACGCCAGCTCCCTTTTCAGTCCTTTCTCTGTGGACACTCACAATTAGATGAAATGAGCTTTGAGGGCCCTTTTGATCAGCACCTTCTGCCTGCTTGGCCACTGATCTGGGTTTGGGTCAGACTGGAGCCAGGCTGCCGGAAGCTTAGGTGAGAAGGAAGAGGAGGCCTTGGTAGAGGCCTTTGAGAGCCTCAGGCTGCACAGCCTCCTTGGCGGGCCAGGCAAGGGGTGTGTGAGGGAGTGGAAGAGCAACAGGCACAGGCCCTGGCTACACCGCCTTGCAGTCTGGACAGGTCAGCGCACACCCAAGGTGGGAAATGTCCACTCTGAAGCCGGACCTCAAATGGATCTTGGCTTATGCACCAACTAGAGTATGATCTTGTCCTTGACCTCTCTCAGCAGCAAAGGCGGCTCAGGGCAGAGCTGGCCTAGGGACCTAGGTCCTCAAACAGTACATCCACTGTTTCCACCATACTGGGGCTTGTTTTGCTGCAGCTGGACAGGAAGAGGGGCTCTGTGGGTCTGAATGGAAGGTCTGCGGGGCAGCCTTCAGAGGCTGGGCACCGGTGGCTGCCCTTGGCATTGGCCCTCTCCCTGTTGGTTCCTCTTCTCTGGCTCCTGACCTCAGCCTGCCCTGGCCTGAATAGCCAGCCACTTTTGTTCCCGTCTCCTCCTCCCCTGAGGCTTTGGGCATAAATGTGACCCTTCAGCTGGTAGCCCTGCCCTCTGGGACCCATGTGGTCCGCTTAGCGCTAGTTTCCTCCTGTGTTGGCACGAGAGGCAGCTAATGGCAATGACCACCCCCAACCGCCTTGCTGGTCGGGGCTCTGCCTCAGCCCGGTGGGTTTCCCAATAGCCCTTTCAGCTGGGTGCCTCATTATCTTCAGACAAGGACACTGAGATGTTGGCCAAGGTTGCAAAGCTGGGTGGCAGTGGTGAGGGGAGAGACCAACTTTCTAAAGAGGTCAGTGTTTTCTCCTGGGTTCTGGGAACCAAAAGATGCTGGCGGAAAGAAGTCCCACACCAGAGGAGTAGATTGAAAGTTACCTGGAAGTTACTTCTTGGAGTTCCTGGATCAGAGCAAACTTGGATCTTGCTCCTAAATGCTGTGTACCCAGCCACTCCTCCTGGCCCAGTGGGTCCTGGGGCCATGCCTTCTGGGAGCCTGGATGAGGTGGGGTGAAGTGCGGCAGCCCTGGCCCAGGGCGCCCCGTCATTGTAGGGTGGAAGGGAAGCTGTGGATGGTGCACTGTAAGGGTCAGGGGTCAGGCGCTGGGCAAGGGCGGGGCAGGAGTCGGGTGACCCAGAACTGGAGGTGAGCCCTGGCAGGCCCAAGGAAGCCTGTGGCTTTTCGTAGGGCGCTGGAGTCCGCAGCACAGGCTGGCTGAGGGCTGGTAAGGGAGCCGCGCTGATGGGGCAGAGTCTTGGGCACAGTCCTTTGTGGGCTTTCTCTTGGAGGCACTGCCACTTCTTGACACTGGCCTGGGGACGCTGCCAGAGAGACCATGCTGTGTGACCCTCACTGCTGCTGAGGCCAGAAAGGGAGGTGATGTCCCGGGCTACCCCGGGAAATGGGGCAGAGAGGGAACTCAGGGGAAGCCAGGTCTCCATTTTAAGTCCTTTAACAAGAAAGCATAACATGCTGATGCCTCCCAGGTGTGTCTGCAGAGCAAAGCCTGGGGGCAGCCCCAGCTCTCAGGCGGATGGCCCCGGGGCGGGGGGTCCCAGCTCCTCTTCTTGTTTCCACACCAGCATCCACTCCAATCCAGTCATACCCTGTAGCCTCCTGAGGGGTAGGAGAGCTCACTGGTTAAACTCACGTCCCTGAGGCCCAGACTCCCTGAGCTTAAATTGCAGTTCCACCATGTTCTACCTTTGTGGGCTTGGCCAAGGCCCTGGCCCTCTCGAAGCCACCGTGTTCTCTTGTGTACAACGGGGAGTAACGGCAGCGAGGAAGTTGGAAGAAGACTGAGTGAATTCAGTGGGGAGTGAACACCTGGCTGTAAGCACGCTACAGGCTGTAGCCATCGGTCACCAGGTAGGGACAACAGGCTCCCCTCCTGGGGGCAGGCCTTGACCTGCTCAGGACTCTGGGGTGTGTCTGCACTAACGGGCCTCAGGAAGGGGTCATCGTTCTTTGTCTCTCCAGGTCACCACAAGCAGTGGGGTAACTAACGTGTACAGGAAGGGGTCACGTGCACAGGAAGGTGGCGTCGCCGGCAGTGGGAAGCAGTGGGATAATGTGCACGGGAAGGGGTAACATGCACTGGAAGGGGTAACGTGCACAGGAAGTGGGGGCAGTGGAAAGCAGTGGGGTAACGTGCACAGGAAGGTGAGGGCGAAGGCAGTGGGAAGCAGTGGGGAGTCAGGGGAGGGATGGATGTCTCCTGAGTGCCCGCTACCTGCAGGCACGGGGTAGTGGATGCTGGGAGGTGCTGCCCAGAGACCCTTTACAACAAGCCAGGGAAATTGCCAGCTGAGGCTCCCAGCTCACTCCTGTCTGAAAATTTCCCAGGACCTCCCATCTGTGGCTGCACCCAATGACTGGGCTGTGGCAGAGAGGCACAAAGACCTCAGTTTGGCTGATGGATCATCAGAACCCCAGACCTTCTTCACAGGGACTCATCTGAGACCACTGTGGCAATTTTATCACTGTTCAAGTTTCCCTGCAGTCCAACCCCCAGCTCATATAGGCACCGACCCCTGAGGGCGTTCCCAGTAAGCCTCCTGCCCGCAAATCTCAGAGACTCCCAGTCTGTTTCACGGGACTCACCCTATGACACTGTTCCAAGCACTTCATTTCCTTGAACTTACTTATTTTATTGAAGTCTCGCAACAAATCTGTGAAGTCAGTGCTATTGTAATTTACATTTGCAAAATCAGAGACTAGGGGAACAGAGAGATTAAGTAGCTTATCTAAGGTCAAATAGCTAGTAAGTGGCTGTATTTTTTCCCCCAGCAAACTGTACAATAACAGTAAAAAAGTCCAGGTGTGACCCACCGCAGTGTTTCCTAAGGTGTTCTGAGGAATCCTTGCATCAGAATCCCCTGGGCTGCTTGTTGCGTGGCAGATTTCCAGGCCCTGATTGAATCGGTATCTCTGGGATTGGGTCCCAGGAATCTGAATATTTAACAAGCTCTCTGTGCAAACTAATGCAGGAACCACTGAGCTCTGGGGAGAAGCATCGGATGCTGGAAATCTGACAGGGACAATAGGGATGGTCAAATGCTTTTGGCTGCAATTGAAATGAGGCTCCAAAAGGCAGGCAGGTGGTCTCATCCAAATTCATGGAGGCATCAAAGGGAGATGGGTCTGGACTTGAACTCTCTCAACTCCTAAATCAGTTGACTCTCTTCCACACGGCGTGGACACTTCTTACCTGCTGCTGTTGGCTCAAAGTACATGTGGACAGGATGAAGAGTAAGACTCTGAACAACATTTTTCGGATTTTAAAAAATTGCATGAAGTCTTAAAAAATTTACAAAACCTAAAATTTGACCATTTAAATCATTTTAAAGTACATGGTTCAGTAGTACTGAGTGTATTCACAGCAACTATCACCACCGTCCATCTCCAGAACCCTTTTCATCTTACAAAGCAGAAACTCTATCCCCATTAAACCCTCACTTCCCATTCCCTCCCGCTCCCAGCCCTGCCAATCACTATTCTATGTATCTGACTACTCTAGAAACCTCATATAAATGGAATCATGCAGTATTTGTCCTTTTGTAACGGGCTTATTCCACTTAGTATAATGCCCTCCAGGTTCATCCATGTTGTAGCATGTGCTAGAATTTCCTTCCTTTTTATGGCTGAATACTATTCCACTGTATGTATGTACCTCATTTTCTTTATCCATTTATCCACATGTGGATGTCTAAGTTGTTTCCATCTTTAGGCTATTGTGAAAAATGCTGCTGTGAACATGGGTGTACAAATGCCTCTTAAAGACTGTTTTCAGTTTCTTTGAGTCTACACCCAGAAGTGGAGTTGCTGGATCATATGGCAATTCTATGTTTATTTTTTTTTTGAGGAACTGCCATTCTGATTTCCACAGCAGCTGTTCCATTTTACATTCCTGTCAACAATGCACACGGGTTCCAATTTCTCCACATCCTTCTCAACACTTGCTGTTTTCTTTCTCTTTTTCTTCTTTTTACATAATAGCCATCCTCATGGGTGTGAGGTCTTATTGCGGTCACTTTAGTTATTTTATTTTTTAAAATGTTTTTTGAGACAGGTTCTCACTCCGTTGCTCAGGTTGGAGTGCAGTGGCACAATCTCAGCTCACTGCAACTTCTGCCTCCTGGGTTCAAGCGATTCTCTTGCCTCAACCTCCCAGGTAGCCAGGATTACAGGCCCCTGCCACCACGCCCAGCTAGTTTTTGTATTTTTAGTAGAGATGGGTTTTTACCATGTTGGCCAGGCTGTTCTCAAACTCCTGACTTCAGGCGATCCACCCACCTCGGCCTCCCAAATACAGGTGTGAGCCACCATGCCTGGCCCCATTTAGTTATTTCAAAGCATGTTCTTGGAGCCCTTTTCCCCTGTAGGCTGCTCCTAGACATCCCAGCCATAGTTGCCAGGCTGCCGGAGCAGGTGTGGACAGAAGGTGCTCCACCCCCTCACCGTGCTGTGGTAGACGTTCCATCCCACTACGATGCAAAGGGAGGCAAGAGGGTGCTGATGGGCAGCAGTCACCAGGATCGCAGCCCCAGCTCTGTCACTAATGAGTGCAGGTTTTGAACGCGTCACTGACTGTTGGAGTGGCAGGGTCCTCGTGCCCATAGATAAAATGGTGTTTCTGCTGGTTACTGCATCACACAAGAACAGCCGGGTGGTTGCTCACCAAACCTGAAGCGCGTGTTTGGGATGGTCTGACTTAGCATATAGGCCATGTAGCTGATACAGAACTTACTTTGGGAGACCAGGGGGAACCCCCGTGCAAAGACCAGACATTCAGCCTCTGGAGGAGCCGAAGCCAGGGTTGCAGCGGTCCCTGTAACCGCTGCTAGGGAGAGGCCTATTCATATTAAGACGCTGTGGCCAGAGGATGGGCTTTTGGATATGAGCCTTGAATCAATGCATAAGACAGAGCCCCACGTGGCAGAGCGGCTGGTTCAGAGTCGCCGAGCCCTTCCGGGCAGGGGCCTCACAGGGAGGCTGTGGAGTGGGGTGGATTTCCCGGGGCAGCTCCTCCACCAGGCTGGGCGGGTCAGCTAGTCTGGAATTCAAGCAGTTGGGATCCACTAGCCCAGGGCTTCTCAAACTGGAATGTGGACGTGAATCACCACGGATCTGGTTACATTGCAGATTCTGACTCAGCAGGTCTGAGGCGGGGCCTGACATTCCGCATGGCTGGCCGGCTCCCAGCGATGCTGATGCTGCTGGTTCCTGGACCACCCTCGAGACCCTGGATGACCTCTGAGGTGCTACCTCGTTGCAAAAACCCTCAGCTCTTGGGACCTCTTCCTGCGCTTCCGAAACCCTTTCTGAAATCTTTTCCTGCAGCCCTCACAAAGAGCTTGGGGTTGCAGTTGCTGCTGCTGTTGACTCTCGAGTGGCTAAGGGCATTTTCATTTAATTTTGTGAAGCTTTTCTAGAGCCCAAGCTCCCTAAGGATGGGGAATTCATCTCACCCAACCCTTGGCATCCCCTAGAGAACCTAGTCCAGTGCTGCGCTGTCTTCTCCATACTGTTTGTTAGGGGAATAATAATAACAGCCCTCATATGTGTGAACACTTCACAGTTCACAAGCACCTTCACATGCTTAATTCATTACCTGCCATTTCTCTTCCGATGAAACCGGCAGTTCCCCTTGGCTTACGTGCTAGGTGTGAATTTCCTCATTTTTATCCTCACAACAATCCTGTGAATTACACAGGGCAGGTATTAGCCTGCCTGCCAAGAAGGGGACCCTAATGTTTACAGAAACATTAAGTGTGCTGCCCAAGGTGTCCTAGGGGACAATGGCAAGCCTGGGATCTGTCTCCAGGTTGCTGCTGCCACCTCCCTAGAAGAGAGTTGGGACCACCAGCAGGAGTAGGGACTTGGGCTCCAGACGGTGGCCACTCCTTCTCACCGGGCCATTCCAGTGGTGGCTGGCCAGTGTTTCTGGGTGCCAGCCCTGTGCTGCATCCTACCTGGGCCAATGCCCCATGGTACAGGTGACCTCCCCATGACTTCTTTTCTATCCTTTGCATTGAAGGCCCTTGTACTGCAGGGTAACAGCTCAGAGGACTGGATTTCTGGTCATAGCTCTGTTACTTCTGACCATGGGGCCATAGACCAGGCACCAACTGAGTTTCGGTTTCCTCTTCTGTAAAATTTGGATGATGCTGTAAGCCCAACTGGGCCACTGGGCTTCGTGAGCCCACACCAATAGCACTCTGTGGAAATGCTTTGTGCATGCAAAGAGATATACATGCTACTTCTTCATCAAGCATGTACATTGTAAAACAGAAAGGCTTTTTTATTTTCAAAGTTTGGGTATTTACACAGAGGCACTCGCCTACGCGTGATCATTTCAGTGGCTCATTTGTTTGTCTTGCTGTGTAAAACAGTAAGACGCAAGCCCCTCCTGAAGCCATCGGCAGTCTCCTCACAGCTTTGAAAGTTGATTTCCTTTGTCATCCTTATACTTCCCAAGGGTGAGCCTGAGTCATCCAGCATCAGGATGCGAGCTTTGAGTTAAAAGTTAATTATTCTTCTTTATCATATTGAGGACATTTAATTTTTTTAGTGATTTACTCTGCTTTGTAATTATAGATGTGGTGATTAGAATGTCTTATATTTGACATTACAGATTTTTAAAAATATGATTTATCCCCACCACTGATTTAAAACTCTTCCTTTATACGTTTTTATTCCTGTTTGTGTGACAGTGTTTAGGGACTCCGGCCGGGCCTGGTGCCTCTGCGGGGGCTATTAGAGGCGCTGTGTACATATATAATTAAGGAATTTCAAAACACAAATGACTGCCTTTGGGGCCAATAGCCACTGCAGTTTCCATCTATCATGTCAGCCCTGGAGATAGTTGTGTATTTGGTAAAGTAAATTAACATACAACAACTTTGCTTAAAATAATGTTCAAATTTAAGATGTAGCAAGAAGCAGGAAAAACAAACAATGAAAGGGTCCAGGGAGAGTGAAAATCACATACTTAAAGGCGAAGAAAATCTTTGTCTGGTGCCTTTATCACCTGTGGGTTACAGCACAAAGCCACCTGAAGACCCGGAGCCTTTCTTCACCTCCTTTTGTTTTCTGGCCAAACTTTCTGTTCGATTTGCATCATCTCTGAGCAGACCTTGGGTTTGGAAGGGACCTTTGGAGCCTCATCTTTGTCACATACTTTGTTCTTTGAAAATGTATTATAGAGACAATGGAACAGCATTTCAGAGTTTTGGAAATGGGAGAGAAATCTCCCAGCAGCCCAGCAGCCGAAGAGGAGCTGCCTCAAATCCCAGCCCAACGGGAGGCCTGTCTCTGGCTTTTATGTTCAAGCTGGGACTCTTGGCCTCAGAAACCTGCTTCTGGTTTTGAAAGTTGGTCCCTCCCCAGCATTATAGCATTACAATTTTTTTTTTATTTTTATTTTGTCACCAATAAAACCATGTTCGGGGCTAATACTCATGCTTTAAAAAAATTGCAATTGTCCTTTGGAGCCCAGTTAACAGAAGCAAATTTCTTTAAAACAGATGTTGTGTTTGTGGTCTGATGCTGATGTGGATGAGGCTATTTGGAAGGGTGCAGAAGTTTTCCCATTTCACTCAGAAGGGAATGAGATGATGGTTCTTCATACACAGAAGCCAAAAATCAACTGTTATTATACTAGTCAGCAATAACCACAGCTAGTGTTTTGGTGTATGTCTTTTTAGAACTGCTTCTATGTGAGTTTACACATCAAGATTAATCTTTTTAAAAAATATAAGCTGGATATACTAATGTTTAGCCTTTTTTCTCACTTACTGTACTTTGAACACTTTACACCACTTTTCCAAGTTAGTGAATGTTTGAGCACTTTTTTTTTTTTTTTTTTTTGAGATGGACTCTTGCTCTGTCACGCAGGCTGGAGTGCAGTGGTGTGATCTCGGCTCACTGCAACCTCAGTCTGCCAGGTTGAAGCAATTCTCCTGCTTCAGCCTCCTGAGTAGCTGTGATTACAGGAACCCAGCACCACACTCATCTAATTGTTGTATTTTTAGTAGAGATGGGGTTTTGCCATGTTGGCCAGGCTGGTTTTGAACTCCTGACCTCAAGTGATCTGCCCACCTCGGCCTCCCAAAGTGCTGGGATTCCAGGCACGAACCACCATGCCCGGCCCTAAGCATATGGTTTTTAATGGCTGCAAAAGGGCCCATGACCCAGCTGAGATCATTTCTGTGGTCTTTTTGATACTGACGAAAATTTAGGCCCTTTCCTTTTTAAACTTTTTGCTATTAAGGATAATGTTTCAGTGAACTTCCTTCTACGTGTATCTTGGTGTGTCTGTAATAATTTCCTTAAGACAAATTCTTAGAAACAGGGGTGCTGTATCAAAGGTTATGCACATTGACATTACCATCTATTCCTCTTAAAAATAGCATTTTCCCTGGCAAAACAGGCAAAGTGCGTTAAGACATCTGCTGCACTTGCTGCAGCATTTAAGTAGAACATCTTCTCAGCAAGAAGGGCTGAAACTGTGTTGTCTACAGCAGGCTGGCTGCTGGATATCACTCCAGAAGGAAACTAGCAGTCTGCGGAAGAGGCAGGGTCACCAACACCTGGGAGGGCAGTGACTGAGCCTCTTTCCCATCGGTGAGTGCTGGCATCAGCCCCTACCCCAGGAGCAGACACCATAAGTGACAAAGGGAACAGCTCCCTGGGGAGGAAGCTGCCAATTCTTCCCTAAACCACAGGTAATCCTCACTAGGGAGGAACTGACAGCCCAGATTCTTCATCTGTTGAGGGTGATTCAGTCAAGATAGGGTAATGGAATTCAGAGCTTTGTAAGAAAAGTTGTTGTTGCAAAGAGCTGGTGTATTTAGCATTGTGAAAGGAATCGTGGTCACAGAAGTTTTCAGAAGCTTTATCAGTAAGACAGATTGCAGAGTTTCAGATTTGCATTGGGTAGAATTCTGTGGGATGCCAGCATTAGAAAGCAAGCCACAAGGCTGTTGTTTTTTCAATTCATTAGAACAGCTGGGTCTCCAGGTGTAATTCATGAAATGGATTAGATAATATCCTTCCTGATAGGCTGTCACCCCAATGAAAGAATGTGGTTTCTGCCTTGTCAGCATGCAGTCATCACTGTTTTCTTATAATAGGTCCCTACATTTTCTCAGGAGAACATCATTTCTCCATTCTTAATCCTCCTGGTTTCATTGGAGTTGATAATCCAACCTCACCTGGGCCATGCAAGTAAAGTATATCATTTCCCTGACCACCATGATTGATCTAGGATGGGCATGTGATCAAGCTCATCCAATCAGAATGCATCTCAGAACTTTTGCTTGAGCACTTCCTGGAAAGTGTTCTGTCTTTTCCTCTGAAGTTAATGATTGGGAGGCGGTGACCTGGTGCAGCTAGGAAACCCTTGCTGGGGAGTGTTGCTCTGTTTGGGAAGTGTTTTTAGAGAATAAAGTCAACGTGAGAGAAAACAAAACAGAAAGATATAGAAATACAACTTTTTATAGATATAATTTGAGCTCTTGGATCCAGGTGTGCCTGAAATAGAGTTATATCCGGAGTTTTCGGTTATTTGAGCCATTATATTCCTTTCTGTTTTGGTTAAGCCAATTTGATTTAAGTTTCTGCCACTTAAATTCAAGATTCCTGACTACTACAGATATATTAAATTTCAAGTTGATTCGTAGATGTGAATGAGGTAATGTTGCCCTCAAGCCTATGTGAATGATCTAAGTCCAAGCTTAGTGTTACAGGACAGGAACACAATGTCTCAAAGACAAGGCAGTGGCAGATCAGTGCTGGGTGGTCAGGGAGGGAAAGGATCACATTCTGCAGGTAGGATGAGGACAGGAGTCACAGAAAAAGTGGTATTTTTGATGAGTCTTGGAAAATGACAGGTGGGATTGGCAGGCGATGACCTTTCTGGTAGAGAAACAATAGGAGCAAATGCTGAGAGGAGAAAAAGCAAAGTGCATAGTCCATGTTGGGAGAAGGCAGGAGGTAAAACTAGTAAGAATTGTCGGGGTTATGTTGTTTGGATCCTGAATTCCATGCTGAAATAAAACTTAATGAGATTTTTGCCTTTTGTGTATGACAGAGAAACTTATATTAGACCAACAGTCCCACTGAGAACAACTAGAAAATCCATGCAAAATTAAATAAAAACCCCCAAACCAAAAACATCTGTTTGAAAGCATTGTAGATCTGCCATGATAGCCAAGATTTGAGAGTCAAACATCTTGGAGTGTTAAGGCGCCACTGAGTTTAGCTCAACATTCTGTATGTTGCTTTTACTTTGGGGTGATTTATTGAAGTTTGCTTGTGACAAGAGGCTGAAAAGTCTGGTAAAAGGTCCTTGCTAAGAGGCAGAGAAGCCAGTCGAATTTTTATAATCTTGCAGGGCTAGGGAAACAAAATTGGAGATTGGGGCCACTTAGGTAAACAAGAACATAAAGAGTCAAAATCATAGAAGGAAGGGAAGTGAAAGGAATTGAGCCCAGGATGTGATGTTTTTCACATTTAGGTATTTACCAAGTCATAGTTGCACAGGGCAAGAGGCTAGGAATCCAAGAAAAAGTGGCTGAGAAAACAGTAAGTTATTGGCAGTTTCATGGTGCTGGAGAGATAAATATTTGAATTCAGTAGCTGCCTAGGAGGAGGGGCCCTAGTAAGTACTCCAAGCTGACTTACTCCTAGTAAGTACTCCCAGTAAGTAAGGTTCTGAATTGGACATCTGGAGGGTTATACCCGTAGGTGGTGTGAACTAGAGCTTTAGAAAGACTGTTACTCAGACTAAGGTCAACAATGTCACTGACTGGATTGGAAGCCATCTGCTCTTACTCTAGCTATCTGAAAGATGATAGAGTTGAAGCTTCTTTGGAGGAAGACATCATTATCCTGACCTTCTCCATTTTTCATATACCATATCTGGCTCCCAATTAAACATTCTCGGAATATGTGGCTGGGTGCGGTGGCTCACACCTGTAATCCCAGCACTTTGGGAGGCCAAGGCGGGCAGATCACTTGAGGTCAGGAGTTGGAGAGCAGCCTGGCCAAAATGGTGAAACCCTGTCTCTCCTGAAAATACAAAAATTAGCCAGGCTTGGTGGCGGGTGCCTGTAATCCCAGCTACTTGGGAGGCTGAGACAGGAGAATCACTTGGACCCAGGAAGCGGAGGATGCAGTGAGCCAAGATCATGCTACTGCACTCCAACCTGGGTGACAGAGTGAGACTCTGTCTCAAAAAAAAAAAAAAAAAAAAAAAAAAAAAATTCTAGGCATACCAAGAAACAGTATCAAAAGAGGGGAAAAAAATCAGAAGATAGAAACAGACCCATAGGTAAATCAGATGTTGCACTTTTTATACATGGACCTTGAAATTAACTGTAATTGATATGTTCGAAAAATAGATGACAGAAAATTTCTTCAGAGAACTGAAATTTATAAAAAGAACCAAATAAAAAGTCTAAAACTGAAAAAACCAATAACACAAATTTAAAATGTAATATGTTTAATAGCAAATTTTATACACTCAAGGGATGATTAGTCACCTGGAAGACAGATTAGTAAGAAATATTCAGACTAAATCTTGAAGAGCAAAAAGGGTAAAAATTATAAAGCAAAAACATGAGAGAAATAAAGAAAATGGTGATGAAAAGATCAAACTTATGTGTAATTAAAGGAGAGAAGGGGGAGAGTGTATTAATCCATTTTCACACTGCTATAAAGAACTACCTGAGACTGGGTAATTTATAAAGAAAAGAGATTTAATGGACTCACAGTTCCACGGGCTTAACAGGAAGCCTGGTTAGGAGGCCTCAGGAAACTTACAATCATGGCAGAAGGCAAAGGGGAAGCAAGTGGAGAGAGGGAGAGCAAGCAAAGGGGGAAGAGCCACACACCTATCAAACAACAAGATCTCGCAAGAATTGTACCATGAGAATAGGAAGGGGGAGGTACACCCCCATGATTCAACCTCCTCCCACCACAGCACTCTCTCAACATGTGGGGATTACAATTCCAGATGAGATTTGGGTGGGGAAACAGAGCCAAACCATATCAGAGAGTGATCAGCAATAACATTTGAAGGGATTTTTGAATGTTCAAAAACTGATATAATACATCAAATCACAAATTCAAGAAGACCTACAAACTCTAGCCAGGAGGAATATTGAGAAAACTACCCTAGTCACATCATAGTGAAACTGCCAAAAACTAAAGACAAAGAAAAAATATTAAAAGCAGCTAACAGGGCAATATTACCTTCAAAGGAACAGCGATAAGACTTACAATGGACTTCTTGGCAGGAATGATGGAAGGCAGGAAACAATGGAATAACAACTTTAAAGTGCTGAAAGAAAAGAAACTTACCAACTCAGATTTCTATACACGAAAAGAATATCTTTCAAAAGTAACAGTGAATACACACATTTTCTGTCAAGTAAAACCAGAAAGTTAGTTGTCAAGACATTGGCACTAAAAGAAATATTAAAAGAATTTCTTTAGATAGAAAGAAAATGATCCCAGATGGAATTAGAAAAATATGGAAAGAAATGAAGAGCAAAGAAAAGGGTAAGCCTTTGGGTAAAAGTACACTGACTGTACAAAGCAACATGATACTGTCTTTCAGGCTTTGAAATAGATATAGAATGAAGATGCATGACAACAGTAACACAAGAGGAAGGAGAAAGTGATGCAAATGGACTTAAAAGGCTCTGAATTCCTCAAGTTGTTTAGGAAATGATAAAAGCACTAATTTAAATGATACTCAAATAAGTCAAGGAGACATGTTGTAATCCAGTGACAACTTAAAGAGTACAAAAATAATGTATAATTCACAAGTTAGTAGACAGAAAAGAAGAGTAACACAAAATACCTGATTAATCCATAAGAAGGCAAAAAGGGAATGACAAAGAAATATAAAAAAAAAAACATGCAGGCCAAATAAAAAGCAATATGAAAACAATTGATTTGAATACATATCTTAGTACATTAAATGTAGATAAATTAAGTATACATTGATGGATTCAATTAAAATACAAATATTGTCAGAATAGATAAGAGAATAAAGCCCAACTATAATGATTCAACTATGTGATAAGGGACACAAATTCAATATAGCTTGCAGAAAGGTTTAAAGTAAAGCAGCAGGAAAAAATATACCCTGAAAAACCAACCATGTTAAAGATTTTGTAGCTTTACTGATACAAGACAAAATAGACTTTAAGATGAGAGCATTACGAGAGATAAACAGAGACATTTCATCGTGATAAAAAAGCCAGTTCATCAAGAAACGTAATAACATAGCTTCACAGCTAATACTGATAAAATAAGAAATAGACAGTTCTACAATTATAGTGGCAGACTTTAATAGACCTCTGTCAGTAACTGTTAGAACATACAGCTGAACTTCAGTAAAAAAAAAAAAGAATATTGGAATAACACAATGTACAAACTTGACCCTAATTGACATAAAACATTTTACCCCAAAATGACAGATTAAACAGTCTTTTCAAGACTACATAGAATATTCACCAACATCATTGACCGTGTGATAGATAATAAAGTAAGTCTAAATAAGTTTCAAAGTATTCAGAGGATAATCTCTGACCACAGTGGAATTAAACTAGAAACCAATTATTTATTTATTTGTTTATTAAATTTTTTTTCTGAGACAGAATCTCACTCTGATACCCAGGCTAAAGTGCAGTGGCATGATCTTGGCTCACTGCAGCCTCTGTCTCCTGGGTTCAAGTGATTTTCCTGCCTCAGCCTCCCAAGTAGCTGGGACTACAGGCGTGCCACCACACCTGGCTAATTTCAGTATTTTTAGTAGAGATGGGGTTTCACCATATTGGTCAGGCTGGTCTTGAACTCTTGACCTCAAGTGATCTTCCTGCCTTGGCCTCCCAAAGTGCTGGGACTATAGGATGGCACCACACCTGGCTAATTTTTGTACTTTTAGTAGAGACAGGGTTTTGCCATGTTGGCCAGGCTGGTCTTGAACTCCTGGCCTCAAGTGATCTTCCCGCCTCAGTCCCCCAAAGTGCTGGGATTACAGTCATGAGCCACCATGCCTGGACTAGAAACCAATTTTTAAAAAGTTAATTAGAAATTCTCCAAATATTTAGAAATTAAGCAATATACTTCCCATTAACTCATAGGTAAAAAATAATCTCAGCAGAAATTATAAAATATTTTTAATTCAATGAAAATGAAAATATAACATATCAAAAAAGTGGGATGTGGCTGGGCATGGTGGCTTATGACTGTAATCCCAACACTTTGGGAGGTGGATGTGGGAGGAGTGCTTGAGTCCAGGAGTTTAAGATCAGCCTGGGCAACACAGGGAGACTCTGACTCTATAAAATTTTTGAAAAATTAGCTGGGCATGGTGGTGCACACCTATAGTCCTAGCAACTTGGGAGGCTGAGGTGGGAGGATTGCTTGAGCCTGGGAGGCTGAGGTTGCAGTGAGCCATGATTGCATCACTGCACACTCCATCCTGGGTGACAGAGTGAGAGCCTGTCTCAAAGAAAAAAAAAAAAAAAAAAAGATGTACCTAAAACTCTGCTTAGAGGGAAATTTGTAATTTTAAAATAAGTAAGAAAAGAAAGGCTGAAAAGTAATGGTCTAAACCCACAGCTAATATCATACTGAATGGGCAAAAACTGGAAAAATTCCCTTTGAAAACTGGCACAAGACAGGGATGCCCTCTGTCACCACTCCTATTCAACATAGTGTTGGAAGTTCTGGCTAGGGCAATCAGGCAAGAGAAAGAAATCAAGGGTATTCAGTTAGGAAAAGAAGAAGTCAAATTGTCCCTGTTTGCAGATGACATGATTGTATATTTAGAAAACCCCATTGTCTCAGCCCAAAATCTCCTTAAGCTGATAAGCAACTTCAGCAAAGTCTCAGGATACAAAATTAATGTGCAAAATCACAAGCATTCTTATACACCAGTAACAGACAAACAGCGAGCCAACTCATGAATGAACTTCCATTCACAATTGCTTCAAAGAGAATAAAATACCTAGGAATCCAACTTACAAGGGATGTAAAGGACTCTTCAAGGAGAACTCCAAACCACTGCTCAGTGAAATAAAAGAGGACACAAACAAATGGAAGAACATACCATGCTCATGGATAGAAAGAATCAATATCGTGAAAATGGCCATACTGCCCAAGGTTATTTATAGATTCAATGCCATCCCCATCAAGCTACCAATGAGTTTCTTCACAGAATTGGAAAAAACTGCTTTAAAGTTCATATGGAGCCAAAAAAGAGCCTGCATTGCCAAGACAATCCTAAGTCAAAAGGACAAAGCTGGAGGTGTCACGCTACCTGACTTCAAACTATACTACAAGGCTACAGTAACCAAAACAGCATGGTACTGGTACCAAAACAGAGATATAGACCAATGGAACAGAGCAGAGTCCTCAGAAATAATAACACACATCTACAGCCATCTGATCTTTGACAAACCTGAGAGAAACAAGAAATGGGGAAAGGATTCCCTATTTAATAAATGGTGCTGGGAAAATTGGCTAGCCATAAGTAGAAAGCTGAAACTGGATCCTTTCCTTACTCCTTATATGAAGATTAATTCAAGATGGATTAGAGACTTAAATGTTAGACCTAATACCATAAAAACCCTAGAAGAAAACCTAGGTAGTACCATTCAGGACATAGGCATGGGCAAGGACTTCATGTCTAAAACACCAAAAGCAATGGCAGCAGAAGCCAAAATTGACAAATGGGATCTAATTAAACTAAAGAGCTTCTGCACAGCAAAAGAAACTACCATCAGAGTGAACAGGCAACCTACAGAATGGGAGAAAATTTTTGCAATCTACTCATCTGACAAAGGGCTAATATCCAGAATCTACAAAGAACTCAAACA
>NC_045442.1:8443300-8545112 GCF_002776525.5 Piliocolobus tephrosceles | reverse complement strand
TCCTTTGTAGGGACATGGATGCAGCTGGAAACCATCATTCTTAGCAAACTATCACAAGAACAGAAAACCAAACACTGCATGTTCTCACTCATAGGTGGGAACTGAGCAATGAGATCACTTGGACTCGGGAAGGGAAACATCACACACCGGGGCCTATCGTGGGGAGGGGGGAGGGGGAGGGGGGAGGGATTGCATTGGGGAGTTATACCTGATATAAATGACGAACTGATGGGTGCTGACGAGTTGATGGGTGCAGCACACCAACATGGCACAAGTATACATATGTAACAAACCTGCACGTTATGCACATGTACCCTAGAACTTAAAGTATAAAAAAAAAAAAAAACCTTCCAGAAAATAGCAGTAAGAAGGGAAAAAAAGAGAAAAGTAATGGTCTAAATCTGTATGTCAATAAATTAAAAAAAGAAGAGCAAATGAAATCTAAAGAAAGTAGAAAGAAGGAATAAGAAAGACAAAAGCAGAAATTAATATGATAGAACCAACACATAATAGAAATAAATTAATAATGTATTCATTTTATTCTTTGAAAAGACTAATAAAATCAACAAACTTCTAGAATTTGAGAGAAGGTAAGAGGGAGTGAGAGAGAAAGAAAAAGTGAGAGAGAGAGAACCAAAATCTGGATTGAAAAACTGATATAATTATAGATTCTACAGATATAAAAGATGATACTACAACTTTGTTCTAATGCAGTTGAAGACCAGGATAGACAGACAAAATGTTAGAAAAGCAACACTTACTACAATGGACTCAATAAGAAATAGCAAATCAGAATAGTTCTATGCCTATCAAAAAACTTACCAAAAGACTTATTCTGTCACTGAGTGTTTCTCACAAAGAAAGCGTCAGATTCAGATGGTTTCACTGGTTAATTATATGAAACATTTAAGAAATAAACAACCAACTAGTTCTACCGAAAAGCAGAAAAAGAAGAGTCCCTTCCCAATTTGCTTTATGAGGCTAGCATAATCTTATAAAAACTTGATAAATACATCATGAGAAAGGAAAATTGTGGACAAACTTCTCTTATAAACATAATAAAAATCTTAAATAAAATACCTTAAATTGAATACAAGTTATATGTCAAAGGAAATATATCATAGCATGTTGGGTTTATCCAGAAATGTAAATTTAGTGTAACATTCAAAAACTGATTACTATAATTTACCACATTAACAGAATAATTTAGGAAAAAAACTAACGATCATCTAGAGAAATGCGATAAAAGCACCTGATAAAAAGTAGAAACTAAGAGTGGCAATAAAAAAGAATTTCCTAAATTGGACAAAAATTCTATTGCAAAACATTATATTTAATGGTGAGATATCTGAAGTTTTCTCTCTGAAGTTACATGTGAGATAAGGATGGCTGCTGTCACAACTTCTACATTTTACCGATGGTCCTGGCTAGTGCAGTAAGTCAAGAAAAAGACAAAAACACACAACGTAATTAAAGAGAAAGAAATAAAACTATCTGTATTCACAGATGACATGATGTGCATGTAGAAAATAAAAAAGTGTGAATTTTCAGAATTAATATATCAGTTTAGCAAGATCTAGATACAAAGTCTACATGTGAAAATCAATTGTTCTCTTCAGAGCTACAACAAAATCACAAAGTATAATAAAGTAACCATTTCCAGTAAAAGAAAACAACAACTGACAACAAATATCTAGGAATTAATCTAATGAAAAATGTTTAAGGCTCTAGCAACATGAGAAGTACAAACTATTATTGAGCAAAGTTAAAGAATACCTAAATAATGGAAATATATACCATGTTCATTGATTAGAAAATTTAATACTGTAAAGACATCAAATCTCTCTCAAATTAGTCTGTAGATTCAATGTAATTCCAATCCAAATTCCAGGATGATTTTTGTGGAAATTCACAATTTGATTCTTATATTTATATGAAAATGCAAAGAGTAAAATAACCAAGACAATCTTGAAGAAGAATAAAGTTAGAAGACTTAACACTACTAAATAATAAGAGTCATTATATAGCTACAGTAATCAAGAGAGCATAGTATTGGCACGAGAATAAACAAATAGTCCAACAGAAGAGAATAAAGTCCAGAAACAGACCCACACATACAAGGTTTGTTAATTTATGTCAAAGATGATTGGCGTTGCAGTGCATTGGGGATAGAATAGCCTTTTAAATAAGTGGTACTGAAACAACTGAATATTCATATGGAAAAAAATGAAACCTGACTCTTATCTCATAACATATGCAAAAAGCAATTCCAGATGGATCATAGATCTAAATATGAAAATAAATCAATAAAGCTCCTGGAAGAAAATGTAGAGAATACCTTCATGACCCAACATTAGGCAAAAATTTCTAAAACAGGACAGAAAAAGCATTAATCATAAATAAGCTTATTCAGCTTAGTAAGTTGAACTACATTAAAACTAAGAAATCTTTGTTCACCAAAATATACTATTAGGGGATAAGAAGGCAAGCCTAAGAATGATGTAAGATATTTGTGATATGTAAATCTGACTAAGGGCTCATGACCAGAATATACAAAAAACTCTTTACTAACCAGTAAGAAGAAAGATAACCCAACAGAAAAACCGGGAAAGAAATGTGAATAAAATGTTTTACGAAAGAGGATATACAAATTACCAAAAACCATTGAAAAGGTGCTCGACCTCGGTGCTCACCAGGAAAATGCATATTAAGCCATAGTTACACACCTATCTAAAATGGTTAAACTTGAAAAGACTGACATTACCATGTGTTGGAGAGTATGAGAAGCAAATGAAACTTTTTTTCATTGTTGGTGGGAGTGTCAACTGGTACCTCTACTCTGAAAACCCATTTTGTTATTACATATACATTTAAAAGTAACTCATACCCTGTGACCAGGCATATACTCAGAATAATTATGTACATTTATTCAACAAAAGACACATCATAGCAACATTATTTGCAACAGTCCCAAACTGGAAACAACCCAAATGTCCATTAACATAAATAGATAATTAAGTTGTGTCATAGTCATACTGGGGAAAGTTGTAATTACAATTATACACAACAATATGGATGAAACTTCCAAACACAATTTTGGTTTTTAATTTTAATTTTTATTTTCATTTTGATTTTGTTTTATTTTGCATTTTATATATTATCCAGTTTAACATTCTCATGGAATCAGCAATGACAATAGCCACCTAGTCTCCCAAGTCTGAAATGGCGAGACGGTCACAGCTTTGGGTGATGGTAAAGCACTAATATGCTCACAAAACAAAAAACATTGCGCCAATGCCAAACAATTTTGAGTGAAAGGATCCAGGCACAAATGGGTACAAACTGTTTGAGTATACTTATATAAAGTTCAAAAAGAAGCAAAACCTGGCCAGATGCAGTGGCTCATGCCTGTAATCCCAGCACTTTGGGAGGCCGAGGGGGGGGTGATCACCTGAGGTCAGGAGTTCAAGACCAGCCTGACCAACATGGAGAAACCCCGTCTCTACTAGAAATACAAAATTAGCTGGGCGTGTTGGCCCATGCCTGTAATCCCAGCTACTCAGGAGGCTGAGGCAGGAGAATTGCTTGAACCTTGGAGGCGGAGGTTGCAGTGAGCTGAGATTGCGCCATTGCACTCCAGCCTGGGCAACAAGAGCAAAACTCCGTCCAAAAAAAAAAAAGGGAGAACACCCACTTATGGTGATGGAAATCAGACTGATGTTTATCTCTGTGGGTGTGGGTGACAGTTTGGGGCATAAGGAGGATGAGGAGGGTGCTCAGAGTGTTCTGTCTGTTGACCTGGTTGGTGTGTTTGGTTTGTGAACATTGATTGAGTTGTTTATTTTGATATGTATGTTATTCCTCATTAATGAATGACCCCATGTATAATCAGGGAAAAGGCATGTGTGATTTAGCATGAGGGGAGGGGGAGGGTGTGGCACAGGATCTGAAGAGTTGCCTCACACCTTTGGCTGCATGATTTTGGCCCTTTGTGCTGGTCTTGGACTCTTGGACTGGGTCATGGGTCTCAATACCATGGAGCTTCATACGTCTGTGGACCCCCGAAACTGTAGGTAAAAGCCTGTGTGCATGTGCATTTTTCTGGGGAGATGGTGAGAGCTCTTTTTTTTTTTTAAGTAGATTTTATTTTTTTAAAACAGTCTTAGGTTCACAGCAAAATTGGGCATAAGGTACAGAGATTTTTCACGTAACCCCTGCTTCCCACATGCATAGCCTCCCGCATGATCAGCGTCCTCCCGCAGAGTGGGGCATTTGTTTTGATGAAGCTGCACTGACATCGTTATCAGCCAAAGGCCATAGTTCATGTTAGGGTTCACCCTTGGCGTTGCCCATTCTACGGGTTCGGACATGTGTAATGACGTGTATCCACCATTACAGTAGACAGGGTCGTTTTAGTGCTCCCTAAAATCCTCTGAGCTCCACCTATTCATCCCTCCCTCCCTGTAACTCCTGGCAACCACTGATTGTTTTCACTGCCTTCATGGTTTTGCCTTTTCCGGGTTCATGTTGTTGGAATCATATCGTATGTAACCTTATCAGAGTGGCTTCTTGCACTAAGCAATTTGCCTTTGAGGAATCTCCATGTCTGGTGTCTTGATCGTTCATTTCTTTTTAGTGCTGAATAATATGCCATTGTCTGGATATACCCCAGTTTATTTTTCCATTTACCTACTGAAAGTCATCTTGATTGAGTCCAGGTTTTGGCGATGATGAAGAAAGGTGCTATAAACATCCATGTGCAGGCTTTTGTGTGGACATAAGTTTTCAGCTCATTTGGGTAAACACCAAGGAGTGTGATTGCTGGATCCTGTGGTAAGAGTATGTTTACTTTTGTGGGAAACGGAAAGTCTTCCAAAGTGGCTGCATTCTTTTGCATTCTCACCAGCAACGAATGCGAGTTTTTGTTCCATATCCCTGCCAGCATTTGGTATTGTCAGTGCAGAACCTTTTTTTTTACCAAATTATTTAAGGGGTCTGGAACCGAAAGAGTTTAAGAGTCACTCAACAGGTGATCTCCAAAGTGCCTACAGCTCTGCCTGCCACAATTTTCCGGGCCATAGGCAATCTGGTGGAGGGCGTATTTTACACTGGGTAGCACTAGGTTGAAGGACAGTATGGAGTTAAAATAGTCTGTGGCAGACAGTGAGGGTGGTAGGTGGGGTGTTGGAAGGAAGGAAGGATGGGACCACTCCTCTGTCTGCAGTGCTGGGTTATGGTATCAAGGAAGATATCAAGGAAGGTATCAAGGAAGAGGCAAACTGTTCTGGCACAGAACTCTTACAACTAGGATTTCTTTTTCCTGACTGCATCTCCCCACTCCTCCCCTTGCAAGAGGAATTCCCAGTTTCTGTCATGTATAAGCTTTGGGGGCACCATGAAGTTGTCACAATGGATCAAGTCATCCGTGAGCAGTAGAGACAATAGGGACAGCAAGGCTGCATCCTAAAAGGGCATCGTTTCTCTTAAGAAACAGGTCACACTAACCATTAACATCAGGAGGAATGAGAAGCAAGTTGCTGCTGCTAGGACTTGGCCTGAGGATTGGCAGAAACCTTTCCTTCTGCCTGAGGCATGAAGTGATGTGATTTTTTGGTGGTGAGAATCTTGTCATAGATGATAGATAAATACATTTTATTAATACAGATTCATGGCACCGTTTTAGAAAGTTTCATTTTTGCATGTTTAATATGGTAATTTCTCAATGAAACGGGTTCACAGGGCTGTGTTGGGGAGGTGCAGCCCACTTTTTGCAGTGAGTGAGCTGGGGGAGATGACCCGCTCTGCCCGCAGAGGCATCTGGCTGTGGCCACGGTGACCCCTCTCTGCTGTGTAATCCTGCTGTGGCCACGGTCACCCCTCTCTGCTGTGTAATTCTTCAGACCCTTCTCCTTCTCAGTACTGCAAAGGGCTTTTCATTGAGTTTTATAAGGAGAAAAAAGGTTTTGGAGGGTTTGAGCCCACAGCTCGCTAAGCCCCCTGAATAACTGGGTGCACTTGAGCACATTGGTGAGCACAAGTCTCCACCTGGACTTCCTCAGCTGTAAAATGATCTGGGATGGGCCGGGCGCGGTGGCTCACGCCTGTAATCCCTGCACTTTGGGAGGCTGAAGCAGGCGGATCACCTGAGGTCAGGAGTTGGAGACCAGCCTGACCAACACGGAGACACACCGTCTCTACTAAAAATACAAAATTAGCCGGGCATGGTGGCGCATGCCTGTAATCCTGGCTACTTGGGAGGCTGAGGCAGAAGAATTGCTTGAACCTGGGAGGTGGAGGTTGTGGTGAGCCGAGATCGCACCATTGCACTCCAGCCTGGGCAACAAGAGCGAAATTCTGTCTCAAAAAAAAAGAAAAAAAAAAAAAAAAAAAAAAAAAGAAAGAAAAGAAAAGAAAAGAAAAAAAAAGGGATCTGGGATGATCCGGCCGCACAGAGCTGTGTGAGGCTTCAGTGGGGCCCAGCGGTAAACGGCAGAATAGAACAGCCTTGATAGCAAGGGCTGTGTGAGCCCAGGAGGGAGTGCGTCCTTTTAATAGCAGAATCCACAAAGACTTTAGGGACAAGACATTTGACATGAACTTTGAAGGATAAACAGGATTTTGATGGAAGAAACAGAGAGAAGGAACCCAGGCAGAAGGAAAAGTCTTGCTAAGAGATGTGGAAATGTGAGGACACATTGGCTATTTCTGAACTAGGGAACTGCCTGGTGCAGCTGGAGCTGAGGATGTGGAAGGATGCAGCGGGAGATGAGAATGTCAAAGTTAGATCACACGGGGCCTCTGTTTGTTGAGCTAGGCAGGCATTTCAAGTGAGGTCCAAAGTGTTCCATTCACTCACTGGCATGGTTCTCTCTTGCTAACGAACCAGCAATACCCAGGATGGGACAGGTTGATGCCCAGGGCACCTCTCTGAGGACAGGGCATGACGCCTGTGCTCCTCTCACTCGTTTCATTCTAAAGCCAAAGCAAAGGCTAAATTAGACTGTGAAGGTAAATATACACAGAGAAAGCCACCAAGTTAAAAACGTAAGGGGGTGGGATTGAGTTGTTAATCATATCACAGCATTTACAAAAGAATAGACTGAGTTTTCCAATGAAACGATGACTCCAGCATATAAATTAATCTTTTGTAGAGGAAAAAATGAAAGTCATTAAATGTCATTGTCTTATTTTAAAAGCAGCAATATCCTGACTGATTGCGAGTGCTTAGAGGAGGATGATTAAACAGAAACCTTATCTTCGCTGTTGCAAGGAGAAAATTGGAGAAAAGTTATCCAATTATGGATGATAAGCAGAGAAAAAAATCTGAGAAGAGGCAAACTTGGGGTGGCAGATTGTACAAGAACACGTTCCCCTTGGTTCTGTGATGTATGATGTATTCATGATGTATTCATCCGGAAACATACTCAGTCACCAAAGTCGCAGCAGCATTTCCACACGCTGCCGAATGCTGAGTGTTTGTGAGTTCTTTCTTTTTCTTTCATGTCTTCCAAGTTTCTATTTTGGTGGATAACTGCTATTTTGTTATATATCCTTATAGAGTAAAGGAATGATTTTTAAGCTAGCCATGGGAATATGAGCAAATTATCCTGTGCCTGAAACCCAGTCTGCTTATCTGCAGGCTGCATCGGTCGCCTCCTAACAGGCATTATGGGTGAGCTTGAGCAGAGGGCTAAATGACACCATGTACACCAGGGCTTCCTGCCCTCACACTATTGATCTTCTGGGCTGTTCATAGTAGAATGTTTAAGCAGCATCCTTGGTCTACCCACTGGCACCCCTGTTTCTCCTGCCCAGTTGTGACAACACAAAATGTCTTCAGACATTGTCAAATATCCCCTTAGGACAAAAATCATCCCTGGTTGAGAATCACTGGAATAGTAAGAACATCTGGCTTTGTACTTAGCAGAGTCCACACTCAATCAATAGTAGCTATGATTCTTACTCTCGTTAGTGCCATCAGAATCTTCTAACAGCTGCTTTTAATCCTAATGTTGTTGCTAAATGTACCCAATGTGTAATGATTTAGGGATGATCCTCAAATTTCTTTCTTTTTTCTTTTTTTAGCCATATCAAAGTATTAATTTCTAACTTGGATAATTATGATTCTGGTAAAACAAGATTTTTTTTCCTCCAAAGGAATAAATGTTTTTCCTAAATTTTAAATTAAAATTTTGGATTCTATATTTTCCCAGTGAAGAAAATGACAGAGCAAGCATCATCTCAGAAGTGAACATCACGCACCACACCTAGTACGATAAAGACTTACGGGGCAATTACCACGTAAAAGGCACCATGTTGTGTGGCACTGTTCTACGAGGGTATGTATTTTATTAGGTCCAATCATACGAACTCATGCTGCAAATAACTATAAGCTCTGTTAGATGGATATGGAAATGTGATGAAGGCCATATAGGTACATCCAACAAATATAAGGACAGAGCCACTGCTCCAAATATTTACATTTGTCTAACTAGTTGGGATTCTATATTCTGGAGGAAGAAGGAATTTAAAAACAATTACTATTTCACTTAGATAATTTCCATTTCCCTTGGCAAGTTTTTTTTTTTTTTTTTTTTTTTTTTTTGAGACAGAGTCTCGCTCTGTTGCCCAGGCTGGAGTGCAGTGGCATGATCTCGGCTCACTGCAAGCTCCGCCTCCTGGGTTCATGCCATTCTTCTGCCTCAGCCTCCCAAGTAGTTGGGACTACAGGCGCCGGCCACCACGCCTGGCTAATTTTTTGTATTTTTAGTAGAGACGGAGTTTCACCATGTTAGCCAGGATGGTCTTGATTTCCTGACCTCGTGATCCGCCCGTCTTGGCCTCCCAAAGTGCTGGGATTACAGGCATGAGCCACCACACCTGGCCTTTTTTTTTTTTGGTAGGATCTTGCTCTGTTGTCCAGGCTGGAGTGCAGTGGTGCAATCATAGATCATTGCAGCCTTGATCTTCTGGGCTCAAGTGATCTTCCCACTTCAGCCTCCCAAGTAGCTGGGACAGCAGGTGTGCACCACCATACCCAGCTATTTAAAACAAATTTTTTTTTAGAGAGGGGGTCTCACTATGTTGCCCAGATCTCATCAAACTCCTGGACTGAAGTGATCCTCCTGCCTTGGCCTCCCAAAGTGCTAGGTTTACAGGTGTGAGTCACTGTGCCCAGCCACTTAGACAAGATTTTTATATCACCAAAGGAGAGTTGAGGGGAGAAGGAAACAGTTTCATCACAGTGAGTCCATGCTGACCATAGCCCCGTTTGGGCCAACATAGAGAAAGCATCTGGATGAGTTTCCCAGGGATGCCCCAGCCAATGACCAGAAACTTGCTGGCTTAAAACAGCAGAAATGTATTTTCTCACAGTCTAGTGGCCAGAAGTTTGAAATCAAGGTGTCAGCAGGGCTGCACTCCCTTCAAAGCCTCCAGGAGAGGATCCTTCCTTGCCTCTTCCAGCCTCTGGTGGCTCCAGGTATCCGGGCTCATGGCTGAAACCCTCCAATCTGTGCCTCCGTCTTCTCGTGAGCTTCTCCCTGTGGCTGTGTGTCTTCTCCTTTTCCTGTCTCTTACATCGGATTTATCTCATCTTGGATGATCTCATCTCAAGGTACCTTAATTACATCTATGAAGATCTTTATTCCAAATAAGGTCACATTCTGACATCCCAGGTGGACATATCTTTTGGGGGACACATTTCAATTTACAATTCACTACAGCAAACTTTTCCCAGGTGGAGCTTTTGAAGGTGAAGCTGGATGGCAGATCACCAATAACAAATCATTGAACAGTAACTCTCAGTGAATGGAGGAGGTCTTTCTCCCCTCTCCGAGCCTTCAGATTTCCCCTGAAAACTGAGGGCCCGCAGGTGAAACAAGTGAAGAATAGACAAGCACTTGTCACTCTTCCTTTGGTTAATCTCTTCATGAACCTTTAACTGTGAACAAGGAACCCTTTTTTTTTTATTATACTTGGGTACATGTGCACAACATGCAGGTGTGTTACATAGGTATACATGTGTCATGTTGGTGTGCTGCACCCATTAACTTGTCATTTACATTAGGTATTTCTCCTAATGCTATCCCTCCCCCCTCCCCCAACCCCATGACAGGCCCTCGTGTGTGATGTTCCCCACCCAGTGTCCACGTCTTCCCGTTGTTCAATTCCCACCTATGAGTGAGGACATGCGGTGTTTGGTTTTCTGTCCTTTTGCGATAGTTTGTTCAGAATGATGGTTTCCAGCTTCATCCATGTCCCTGCAAAGGACATGAACTCATCCATTTTTTATGGCTGCATAGTATTCCATGGTGTATATGTGCCACATTTTCTTAATCCAGTCTATCACTGTTGGACATTTGGGTTGGTTCCAAGTCTTTGCTATTGTGAATAGTGCCTCAATAAACATATGTGTGCACGTGTCTTTATAGCAGCATGATTTATAATCCTTTGGGTATATACCCAGTAATGGGATGACTGGGTCAAATGGTATTTCTAGTTCTAGATCTGTGAAGAATTGCCACACTGGCTTCCACAATGGTTGAACTAGTTTACAGTCCCAGCAACAGTGTAAAAGTGATCCTGTCTCTCCACATCCTCTCCAGCACCTGTTGTTTCCTGACTTTGTAATGATCACCATTCTAACTGGCGTGAGATGATAGCTCATTGTGGTTTTGATTTGCATTTCTCTGATGACCAGTGATAATGAGCATTTTTTCATGTGTCTGTTGGCTTCATAAATGTCTTCTTTTGAGAAGTGTCTGTTCATATCCTTCGCCCACTTTTTGATAGGGTTGTTTGATTTTTTTCTTGTAAATTTATTTAAGTTCTTTGTAGATTCTGGATATTAGCCCTTCATCAGATGGGTAGATTGCAAAAAGTTTCTCCCATTCTGTAGGTTGGCTGTTCACTCTGATGATAGTTTCTTTTGCCATGCAGAAGCTCTTTTGTTTCATTAGATCCAATTTGTCTTTTTTGGCTTTTGTTGCCATTACTTTTGGTGTTTTAGTCATGAAGTCCTTGCCCATGCCTATGTCCTGAATGGTATTGCCTAGGTTTTCTTCTAGGGTTTTTATGGTTTTAGGCCTAACATTTAAGTCTCTAATCCATCTTGAATTAATTTTTGTATAAGGTGTAAGGAAGGGATCCAGTTTCAGCTTTCTACACATGGCTAGCCAGTTTTCCCAGCACCATTTATTAAATAGAGAATCCTTTCCCCATTTCTTGTTTTTGTCAGGTTTGTCAAAGATCAGATGGTTGTAGATGTGTGGTGTTATTTCTAAGGGCTCTGTTCTGTTTCATTGGTCTATATCTCTGTTTTGGTAGCAGTACCATGCTGTTTTGTTTACTGTAGCCTTGTATTATAGTTTGAAGTCAGGTAGCGTGATGCCTCCAGCTTTCTTCTTTTGGATTGTCTTGGCAATGTGGGCTCTTTTTTGGTTCCATATGAACTTTAAAGTAGTTTTTTCCAATTCTGTGAAGAAAGTCATTGGTAACTTGATAGGGATGGCATTGAATCTACAAATTACCTTGGGCAGTATGGCCATTTTTATGATATTGATTCTTCCTATCCATGAGCATAGAATGTTCTTTCATTTGTTTGTGTCCTCTTTTATTTTGTTGGGCAGTGGTTTGTAGTTCTCTTTGAAGAGGTCCTTCACATCCCTTGTAAGTTGGATTCCTAGGTATTTTATTCTCTTTGAAGCAATTGTGAATGGGAGTTCACTCATGATTTGGCTCTCTGTTTGTCAAGGAACCCTTATGGTTCCAGCTCCATTAGAAATGTCAGCAGATCCCAGCATTTTGGGAGGCCGAGGCGGGTGGATCACAGGGTCAGGAGAGCGAGGCCATCCTCGCTAACATGGTGAAACCCCATCTCTACTAAAAAATACCAAAAAAAAAAAAAAAAAAAAATTAGCTGGGCGTGGTGGTGGGCGCCTGTAGTCCCAGCTATTCAGGAGGCTGAGGCAGGAGAATGGTGTGAACCCGGAAGGCGGAGCTTGCAGTGAGCTGAGATCATGCCATTGCACTCCAGCCTGGGCAACAGAGTGAGACTCTGTCTCAAAAAAAAAAAAAAAAAAAAAAAAAAAAAAGTCAGCAGAATGCCCTGCCACTCCCAGGTCCTGCTGTGTCAAGGCAGGCTAGAGAGAAAACATTCTTCTTAAAATTCAAGCACTTCTAAATTTACTAATGGTGGCTAATGAACTAATCAAGATGGAAACTTTAAAAAGAAACAGTTAACCTTGAAACTAGAAACATAAACAGAACTTGCGGTTTTGCTTTCCTCTGATTTGAATGTTTAATGTTTGATCTGTGGCAGTGGAGGCCTCCTCGTAAGCACTTCTATCTTTGTGGGTGGCTCTTTATTGGAAATTCTCTGTTTTGTGCATGAGGTCCCCTTCCAAATAAGATAATTTTTAGCATTGTATAAATTAAATTAAAATGGAACTCTTCCCTTTTAGCCAAAAGCTTTCAATTTCTCTTCGGTTATAAGCTGGACATCACTGTTTCACCTATAACCCTTCTTCCTGCCTTCATCCATCCATCCATCTCTCCATCATCCATCCATCCATTCAACTGTCCTTCCATCGTGTCTCCTGCCTCCCTTCATGTATTGTCCATCATATCTCCTCCCTTCCATCATCTATCCATCCATCCAACTTTCCATGTATCCATGTTTGCTCCCTGCTATCCCTCCCTTCTCTTCTCTCTTCCCTTTCACCCTACTTTCCCTTTCCCCTCCTTTTATCCAACTCTCCATCTATCCATGTTTGCTCCCTTCCATCCATCCCTTTATCCATCCATTCCTTCCTCCCTCCCTTCATCCAATCACCTATTCATTCATGTTTCCTCTCTCCTTCACTCCCTTCTTCTGTTCATTCATTCATTCATTCATTCATTCATTCATTCATTCATTCATGTTTCTTTCCTTCCATCAATCTGTCCATTCATCCACTCATATAATACAAAAATTTAAGAGTCCCCTATTGTATGTCAGGCATGGTTCTAGGAGGCTCTGAGAATACAGTGGTGAAAAAAGCAGACAAGCAGGGGCAGGCTCAGGTTTTTGTGACCCAAAGCATATGCAATTTGGGGGGACCCTCTTTGAAAGAATAAAATCACAAATACAAACTGCTGAGGCTTTCCTGCTGTCTTGGAGTGGGCCTAGAAACATACACTTCATTGACTTCTTGGCAAATCTTCCTTTCAGGTGTGGCCCCTTCTCTCTCAGAACTCCTGTTCTTGTGCCACCTATGAGGGCTGGGGCTCTCTGCCAGGCAGGAATTGGGGTAAAACTGGTTTGACTCCCTGATATGGTTTGGCTGTGTCCCCACCCAAATCTCACCTTGGATTGTAATAATCCCCACATGTCAAGGATGGGACCAGGTGGAGATAATTGAATCATGGGGGTGGTTCCCCCATGCTGTTCTCATGATAGTGAGTGAGTTCTCACAAGATCTGATGGTTTTATAAGGGGCTTTTCCCCCTTTGCTCAGCACTTCTCCTTCCTGCTACCATGTGAAGACGGATGTGTTGACTTCCCTTTCCACCATGATTGTAAGTTTCCTGAGGCTTTCCCAGCCATGCTGAACTGTGAGTCAATTAAACCTCAAAAGTAGGCAAGCTGACAGTGCAGCCTTCAGTCTGTGGCCAAAGGCCCAAGAGCCCCTGGCAAATTACACTGGCATAAGTAAGAGTCCAAAAGCTGAAGAACTTGGAGTCTGGTGTTCAAGGGCAGGAAGCATCCAGCATGGGAGAAAGACGAAGGCCAGAAGACTCAGCAAATCTCCTCATTCCACTTTCTTCTGTCTGTCTTATTCTAGCCACTCTGACAGCTGATTAGACGGTGCCCACCCAAATTGATGGTGGGTCTGCCTCTCCCAGTCCACTGACTCAATTTAATCTCTTTCGGCAACCCCCCGCACATATACACCCAGGAACAATACTTTGCATCCTTCAATCCAATCAATTTAATCACAATATTAAATTGTGACACAATATTAATCATTACACTCCCAATGATCATGGCCTATGGGAATCTGGAGTGTCCTTCTTCATGCCCCCATCCAAATCCACATAAGATGTTTCAGTTTCTTTCCCATCACCTGTACACATAGTTTCACACCCCTCATTGGTTTCCATAAAAGATCTATTTGCACTCAGCACGTCATGAGTGTGGTGACTTTACTGAAGCTCCTAAAGCTTCTACATTGTGCTTTATGCAGTTTTTGGCCACTTCTCTGCGTCTCCGAATTCCTCCTCTTCTTTTCCTGCTCCTCCAGTTCTCTCTCTAGAGGGCAGCTTCACATCCCTCAGGCCTCTAGGATCTTTGCTTCTGTTCCAAGTGAATCTGTCAATTAATTTTTCCTCATAAAGATGGGAGTCCCTTGAAATTCACACACCAGCTGCAGGAGAATGTTTTGTCCATCTCTTTACACTGGGTTAATATTAAGATCATTCTGCTAGGGTGAGACTTGGCCAAGAAACAAGAGCTCTGTTTTGGGCACATCTGAGCTTTTCCATCCATAAGAATGGGAGCAACACAGGTGAAAGTGTGGGAGGAATACCCTGTGGTATGTGAGGTCTCTTGGAGAGTCCATGGCGGGTTAGCCTCACAAGCAATCAAAGGCCCCTCGTTTCTGATGCTTCTCTTACCTCAGTGTCCAGCAAGCTGACGCTTCTCAGACTCACCTTCTGCCCTCCCTGAAGCTCTGGAATTCTCCCATCGTCTTCTCTTTTCCAGTTGGGATGTTTATAACGGTCTGATTCAGGCCAGGAGCGGTGGCTCACACCTGTAATCCCAGCCCTCTGGGAGGCTGAGGTGGGAGGATCACTTGAGGCTGGGAGTTCAAGACCAGCCTGGCCAACATGGTGAAACCCCATCTCTACTAAAAATACAAAAATTAGCTGGGTGTGGTGGCATATATCTGTAATCCCAGCTACTTGGGTGGCTGAGGCATGAGAATTGCTTGAACCTGGGAGGCAGAGATTGCAGAGCCTACATAGCACCACTGCACTCCAGCCTGGGTGACAGAGCAAGACTCTGTCTCAAAAATAAAATAAAATAAAATAAAATAAAATAAAATAAAATAAAATAAAATAAAATGAAATAAAAAAATAAAATAAAATAAAATACAATTAAAAAAAGGGGTTGGGCACAGTGGCTCATGCCTGTAATCCTAGCATTTTGGGAGGCCGAGGCGGGTGGATCACCTAAAGTCAGGAGTTTGACACCAGTCTGGTCGACATGGTAAAACCCTGTCTCTACTAAACTAAAAATACAAAAATTAGCTGGTGTGTGCCTGTATTCCCTGCTACTTAGGAGGCTGAGGCAGGAGAATTGCTTGAACCTGGGAGGCACAGGTTGCAGTGAGCCTAGATCATGCCATTGCACTCCAGCCTGGGTGACAAAGCGAGACTCTGATTCAAATAAATAAATAAAATAAAATAAAATAAAAATTAAAAAAAAGAAAGGGTCTGATTCATCTGCGCTCCATTTTGCTTGTGTTTTGTTTTGTTTTTGTAATTGTGCTGGAATCTTCCATCTCTGCTGGGGCAGGACTGTTCTTTGTTTGAAGCACGCCGTCATCCCAGGGCCATGTAGCAATGTCTATGTGGCATTATATAAATAACAGCAGAAATAACCATCAAAACTTAGCTCCTAAATAGCACTTTTCATCATCAAAGCCTTTTGAAAATGTGGACTAATTAATACACAAGACAGAAGGCCACAGTTAATAAGTTTGTTTTGAGCAAAGCAGCCATGATGCTTCAGGGTGGGTGTCCTTGTTGAGTTTCAGATGCTGTTCAGTTGACCTGGCCCAGTGGCTGCTTGATGGACTCTGGGAGTTTGTGGGAGTCTGTGGGAGCAAGCCTGATGGACACTGGGCAAATCCAGTGATTCTGTTCACCGTGCCCCAGATGGGAACCCTGTAACTGTCTGCTTCGACTATCACGGCAGGATATTTTTTTTCATCCCCTGCAGTAAAAATTTGGAGGTCCCAAGTGGAACCCAAAGAATGGAGCGAATATGAGTGGCTCCAGGTTGCCACCAAACCACACAAGCCAGTTCGAAACTCACCCAACAGGCAGCTCCCCGACCACACTCCCTGGTGGGCCCAGTTGGAGGAGACCTATTTCTTTTTACCTTGATTTACCTGCCATGGTCATGATCTTGCTGACTTGCCACCTCGATTGAGCTCAACTATCTTCCAGTTGCCTTCAATAACATTTACAGAATGGCAGATGTGTGGCATTGCAGCCTATGATGGAGGCTTACTATGAGCATCTCTTCTTTCAAACCAGGGTGGGGATGGAGGGCTGATGGTACCATGGCCAGGATGTGAGGGGAGGGCCTTGAGCCTCACTGTGGCAACCGAGTTTCTCCTTCTGTAACTAATTCAGTATTCTTTTAATCTGGACTTTTTATTTTTCTTTTGAGACTAAGTCTCACTCTGTAGCCCAGGCTAGAGTGCAGTGGCATGATCACAGCTCACTGCAGTCTTGACCTACCCAGGCTCAAGTGATCCTCCCACCTCAGGCTCCTGAGTAGCTGGGACTACAGGCTCACCACCACACCCTGCTAATTTTTCTGTTTTTAATAGAGATAGGGTTTCTCCATGTTGCCCAGGCTGGTCTGGAACTCCTGGGCTCAAGTGATCTGCTCACCTCAGCCTCCCAAAGGGCTGGGATTATAGGTGTGAACCACTGTGCCAAGCCTGGACTTTTAAGTATAATTCTATTACAAAATTTAATAAAACGTACCCAAAATGCAATGTTGTAAAAAGTCCCCGATCTCCTATTGATGCTAATTTCTAGGCGTTTGCTGTGCTACCATACACAAGTCAAGACCTGAAAAGAACCATTAAGATATTTAGAAACATTCAACATCAGAGGCTTTCAACTCTAACTGTATGTGGTAGCCTCTCCAAGAGCTACAACTTGCATTTTAAAGAAAATATTTTCTCTGCAGAGACTCTTACGAGCTGGATAAAAATCTGTGCAGTTTTTATACTGAGGTTATCACCGATATTGAAAATCTGCCTTTCCCATGTCTTGCTCTTGCACACACCACACCGCAGTGAAACGCAGTTATGAACATGGGTCCATCTGCCTGGACTGCTCTGTGCAGTCTTATCCCTCCCTCAGCACCCAGCCGAAGTCCACATCTGTGAGAAAGGCTTCCCCAGTCTCTGCAGTCAGACGTCACTGTGGCATCCTCTGACTCCCCAAATTTGCTCCCCACCAATCCCAGCACTTGCCTCTGTCCCCTAGAGTAGGGTGATTTACACTCACTCAGTGGCTGTTTCTGGAGTGGGAGCTTCTTGAGGGTCGAGGCTGGTCTCCCTCACGCCCCAGCCCCTCACATAGGAAGGCCCAGGAAGGACACAAGCATTGTGGACCGTGCTGTCCTCTGCCCAGCTTCTGCCTCCACTTGTGCCCACCCACCCAGCTGGCGGCTCAGATGCCTGGGGCCATTTTGTCTCATGGGTCCACAGGGTGAGCTATCGTTTCCATGACAACCCCTTCCCACCTGGGCATTTGAGGTCACATCTGCACAAAGGCCAGAGCAAGCCTGCAACATGGACGTATATGTTTTCTGTGTCTGTGACGTTGCCCAGTGTTATTGCTTATAACATCCCAAAGTGTATCTGCTGGTGCCCCAGCTAAAGCCACTTCTGCTGTTTTCTGACCTCTAAGTGCAATTTTAGAGGGTCTTTTTATAACAATTGATTGTGCCTCCTTTTCTAGAAAATGAAAGCGTGGCCCTTTAAATGTATCTTTTATTTAAAAAATGTTTTTAAGGAATCAGAAAAGTAAACATAGGTTGACACCTCCCTGCCTCATAAGGTGAGTACATGGAATCGAATTCTACCTTCTAAATAATGGTTCTGGGTTTTCGCAGTGGTCACCTGCTGATATGTGGCGGTGTGATGGAACAGGGCTCTCTGCTGTTGCTGAAGAAAGCCTCAGTTTCCCCTTTACATCACCTGTCCCCACCCCTGCCAGCCTCTCACCTACTTACCGAGGGCGTGCTCTCATTCCTTTTCATCTGCGCCTATCTGACTGTTGCAATGAGTATCTGCTTACCTTTAGAAGCGTATTTGCATAAAACAAACATGTCCTTAAATTGAGGTTGCCATGTTCAGCTTTAAACATTTCTTTTTAACGTCAATGCATGATGTTCTACTCCTTGACTGTAGGTTTGGGCTTACCAATTTCTGTGTATGGTTTTCTTCCAAAGGGGAAAAATTCATGGCTGCGTTTATACATTTAGACGATGGCTTTCAAAAGGATATAAATTATGCAAATCTCTTAAAAGTCCTCTGATCTGAAAGTCAGCTTGAGTTCCTACCCATTGCTCATCTCCTATCTCCCCGTGATCTCTGCTCCAGTGAGCAGCCCTGGCCCCGCTCTCTCTTTGAACATGTCAAGCTTGTTCCTCCCTCCGGGGCTCTTTTCCCCCACTTGGTTCTCAGAACACGGCTTGGCATCAAGTAGATATTCAGGAGCTATTTGCTAAGTGAAAAGTGAATTTCACAGACTTTGGAGAAGTGTCATGGGACACAGAAAAGCAAATGTGCTCGGGAATCCAAGACCTGGGTTCAAGTCCTGGCCCCAGCTCTTCCTAGTAAAGTGCTTGGTCAAATTGCTCCCTCTCAGAAAGTGCCAGCTTTCCCCCTCTGAAGAGTGGGGATGATGGTATCTAGTTCCCAGGTCTGACGTGAAGAGTGATGAAATCAATGGGGCAGTGTGGGCGTTGGAGAATTGGTAAAATGCTATGCAGAAGGAAGGCATTGTCACTCTCCTATAATTGGGTCCCATGTCAAGAGCCATAGGAAGATCTTTGTGGAAAATTATAAGCCCTTGCCAAGCAGGTTACATTTCATCTTAGTTTTTTTCTTTTTCTTTTTTTGAGACAGAGTTTCACTCTTGTTGCTCAGGCTGGAGTGTAATGGCATGATCTCATCTCATCACAACCTCCACCTCCCAGGTTCAAGCAATTCTCCTGCCTCAGCCTCCCAAGTAGCTGGGATTACAGGCAAGTGCCACCATGCCTGGGTAATTTTTTATTTTTAGTAGAGACGGAGTTTCTCCATGTTGGTCAGGCTGGTTTTGAATTCCCAACCACAGGTGATCCGCCTGCCTCGGCCTCCCAAAATGCAGGGATTACAGGCGTGAGCCACCACGCCCGGGCTCATCTTAGTTTTTCTAAAAAAAAAAGAAGTGCCAGAATGAAAAATGCCACTCCTTGATCTTCACTATATAGTGAAGTTGGGCTGGCTGAGGACAGAAAGTGCTTATTGTATGACTGTAGGAAGTGGCCTTGGAGACTGCACCCATAGGAGGGACAGGGGCAGGGGTTGGGGCAGGGGTGGAGTCACCCAGCTTCTCTGCGTGGCCTGGCCAGCCTCGGGCAACTTGTCAGCTCCATCCAGCCTCCACTGAGTGACGCTTACTTTGTGCCGGGCACTGTGCTGGGCACAGAGAGTTAATCCTAACTCTGGTCTCAGCAGGGACTCAATGAGGGAGAGACACAGAAGCAGGTACCCACACCTGCTACCAAGTAGTCTTAGTCTGTTTTGTGCTGCCATAACAGAATGCCAGAGACTGGGTAATTTATACAGGGTTTTATTTACTCACAGTTCTGGAGGCTGAAAGTCCACAATCAAGGCACCAGCATCTAGTCAGGAGAGGAGAGATGCTGTGTCCTCACAGTGGGAGGCTGTGCGAAGCCTCTTTTATAGGGGCCTCCATCCTATTGATGAGGGGAGGAGCTCTCAATGACCTAATTGACTCTTAAAGGCCCCACCTCTTAATACGACCACATGGGCAGCACCTGAGGTTTGGAGGGGGTCACATTCAAACCACTGTGAGTTGGAATGGATACCTCTCTTTGGCTTATCTGCTAACATCTGTCCCGCTGTCCATATCAGTACCCTACAGGCTGTTAAAAATGTCGAATATCACCCTGCACACAGGTAATGGCACCAGCACACCGTGCATTCCAGTAGTGGTAGGTCCTCAGTGGCATGGGGCGGGCATGCTAGGCACAGGGGCCAGAATATGTACATAGGATGGGGAGAGGAGGCCTCCTGAGGACAGCACAGCATAGTGAGGGATGAAAATATATATACCAATAACTGTCAGCCAGTGAGAAACATGGGAAGGGTTATAATAAAAATATAAATTACTGGCTGGGCACAGCAGCTCACGCCTGTAATCTCAGCACTTTGGGAGGCTGAGGCAGGCGGATCACAAGGTCAGGAGATTGAGACTATCCTGGCTAATAGGGTGAAACCCCGTCTCTGTGAAAAACACAAAAAATTAGCTGGGCATGGTGGCACACACCTGTAGTCCCAGCTACTCGGGAGGCTGAGGCAGGAGAATTGCTTGAACCCCGGAGGCAGAGGTTGCAGTGAGCTGAGATCGTGCCACTGCACTCCAGCCTGGGCAACAGAGAGAGATTCCATCTCAAAAAGAAAGAAGAAAAAAACAAAAAGTAAATTACTGCCAATTCATCCATCCACCCGTCTGTCTGTTCGTCCATTCATATGTCCATCTGGCAGACATGAACTGAGTATCTACTATGTGCTGGGCACGATGTCCAATGTTGACCCTAAAGAAACAAGACTCCATTCCCACCCCCGAGGCTCAGTGGAGACAGTTGTTTGTGCTATCTTGATGAAATTTGACATCAGCTTCAAAGTCAGAAGAAACTGTGCCTGCTGGTAAGTGTGTTAAGTGGGGATCAAGGAAGGCTTTGGGGCATCAGTCTCTTTGAGAAGGGCCTTGAAAGATGAAGATAGGCAGGATCCAGGTGGTGGAAGATGGTGAGGGAGGAACGGCAGGCCAGGCTGGGAGGAGGGTGTGTGTGAACAAAGGCAGGAAAGTGGGACTCCATAGAGATGTTTGGGATTGGAGGGGAGTTGGGCTTGCCTGGAGAGCAGGGACTTAGGGTCCCCATGGAGGAAGAGTTGGAATAATAGCTGACGCCCAAGTAGAGCTTGCCATGTGTCCAACCTTTTGTATCCACTACTGTGCTTAACCCGCACCCCAGCCCTATGAGGAGGAGCCATTTACCTCTCCTTTGTCTTCACAGTGAGGACACTCAGGCACACCTACCCAAGGTCAAACAGCTGGTGCGAACCTTGTGGCTCTGGGATGGTGACATGGTTTGGCTCTGTGTCCCCATCCAAATTTCCCCTTGAATTGTAATAATCTCCATGCATTGCAGGAGGGGGCCGGTGGGAGAGAGTTGAATCCTGGGGTGGGCTCCCCCGTGCTGCTCATGCGGTAGTCTCAGGAAATCTGATGGTTTTCTGAGGGGTTTCCCCTTTTGCTTGGTCTTTTGTTCTCTCTTTCCTGATGCCATGTAAGATGTGCCTTTCACCTTCTGTCGTGATTGTGAGGCCTCCCCAGCCACGTGGAACTGTGAGTTTATTAAACCTCTTTTTCTTTATAAATTATGCAGTCTTAGGTATGTCTGGATCAGCAGCATGAACATGGACTAATACAGATGCAAACCCAGGTTTGTCTGAGCCTGCTTGCTCCTGTCAACCAGTCTGGGACAGCCCCAGGTGCAGGCCCTCAACAGGTGTTTTCCAAGGCTCCTTCACTGATAACAACCATAGAAAGAGTCCTTTGTCATCTCCCTTGGGATGCACTTGGCTTTGGGGTCCCTCTGAGCCCTTGGACCACCTCCAGACACAGCTGAGCATTTCTTCACTGCAGAGCTAGGAGGCCAACCCCAAACTGCAAAGCTCAGTCCCTCCCTGAGCCGCGTCTCCCCTCTCAGTTCCTCACTCCCCCCTCTCAGAGAACATACTACTCTTCAAAAGAATCCTTTCTCCTTGTTACCTTCCCTCCAAGGTTATCTACTCAAGTATGTACCGAGTAAATGAAGTTGTTTGGCTTACGGATACAAATAGATAGTGCTTTTTTGACTTGCAAAATGAATTCCACCGTGACTGGCTCAAACTTAAGTATGCTAATGCTCAATGAACCAGTTGTCTATTTATTTCTGTTTATGCCTGCAGACCCATTAGCAACTTTTTCTTGTTTTCTTTTAGAATATTAAACGGTTCCAACATATTCTAAAAATTAGTTGATTAGCTTGTTAGGGCACATTTTAACTGCTAGCTCCGCTGAACCAAAGGAGAAAATGAAGGTAATTTTGTTTGCAAGGAATGTATGATTCGGAGCTGACTGTTGAAAGATGTGCCACGTCAACGTAATGAGGGAGCGTAATATCTTAGTTTGCATCAATGTGGAAATAACCGTGCGCTTTGACAGACCTGATGCTGAAGGCATCACCAGCCTGCTCATTATGCATTCCAGCACTGATTATGAAAAATAGTGTGTTTTCCTTTAAAGAGGAATCCGCATTATCAATCAAACCACACCAATTATTTCAGAAAGGGATCACAGTGAAAGAGACGTGCGGGCTTTTCAGCTAGAACAGTGCCGGATAGGCAGGCAGATCTTAGGGGGTGTGATATTTTTATTTCGTGACAGTTGTTAGTATTAATTAGGAGCACTAACGAAGTATTTTGTGCGGTGGCACTCAGGCAACCTGCTTTCCCTGCCATTGTCTGGATCTTTATTATTTTGTTTTAATGAGCCCTGTCTTCAATAATATCAGTGCACTTCTAATGATACCTCTCGTGCAGCCTGATGATTCCAATGTTCTTCTCACAAGGTTGTCATATCAGGAAAACATGGAAAGGAAGGGAGGTGAAAAGAGACAATAGTAAAACCGTAGGCTGTGACGGGAAAAAAATGAAACAGAGGTATGAAAACAAAACGATGCTCATTGCAACATTAAGTGTTTCTTTTCATTTTGTGTGTATGTGTGTGTGTGTGTCGGCGGGCGTGAGTGGGTGTGCAGTCTGTCTGTGTGCAGCATGTTGGATTGAAGATTACACACTTATTATTTTTATTCTGACCTTGCAGCTGGGTGAGAAGAGAAGTCCCGGAGCCAGGATGACGGCTCAGTGATGGCTCCCTTTGCATTGCTGTTCCCCTCCACCGTCCCGCTGACTGTGAACTCCGTCGGAGGTGACAGGTCTTGTCTATCTTTAGGGGCATCCCTGGTGGGGTATCCTCAGGACCTGATGCACAGCTGGCATTCAGAAACTGTTTGCTGAATGACTGAAAGAAAGAGCGTTTTCCTCTTAGTTTGAAACCTATAGCTAGATGTACTTGGAGAGCATACAAAGGCATGCATTTTCTTGAACAAAACGCAATAAAAAACCAATAGGAGGTATGGGGGACATTGAATAAGTGTGCAGGAATTGGACTGGCCTGGACACACTCACCTGGTGGCCTCAGCCATGTTGCATCATTTTTCCAAACCTCCATTTCCTGTAGAATGAGCGGAGGTGTGAATTAGTGACAACATACCAAGGGTATCTAGCGCGTGGATGGCATTCCTCCCTGGCAGGTCATCGCTCAGTAAATATTTGTTGAATGAATGAACTGGGGAAAGAATGGAAAGAAGATCTTGGTGATCTTCCCCTTGAATTCCCATAATTGTTAGGGTCGTGTTGTTGCGGGAACTGCTGGGCAGTCTTGGTGGCAGGGGTGGGGAGGGGGTGCATCCCCCAAATTGCTCCAGGATGGATCCCAGAGAAAGCTCAGTCTGAGCACCCTCTCTGCACCCAAACCCTAGTACCTCCCCGTCCTGGGGCTTCCCTGCCTGTTGCTCTCCCTTCTAGCCACACTGAGCCCTATCGTGGCATTGAGTGGGCTTCTAGCCGTGAGTCAGGCGGCAGCGCCCCTCAAACATAGCCTTGCTTCCACCCTGAATAGGTCATGGAGTTGGGATTCCCTACTCCCAGGATGCAGCTGCTGGGACACAGGCCGGGGCAGCACTGGAAGCTCTAGCGGGTGAATCAGGGGTCTGGATCCCAGCCACACTGGGGAAAAAGGCAAGGCCTTATTTGGGGAGAGTTGGTGCTGAGAGCTTGAACCCTGATGGCTTTACACAAGGCCTTCTGCAGGCCCCTGAGCCATAGCCCAATTTCCTATATTTGTTTATGCTTTCACAGATGCCTTTGTTCATACAATCTGCACAGAATGCAGCAAATAAGGCTTGAGTTCTGCCCTCCAGGGACTTGCAGTCTAGAGGGAGAAATAAGACAAACTCTACAATCTAAGTTAGAAATGATTGGGCCGGGCGCGGTGGCTCATACCTGTAATCCCAGCACTTTGGGAGGTTGAGGTGGGCAGATCACCCAAGGTCAGGAGTTTGAGACCAGTGTGGCCAACATGGTAAAACCCTGTCTCCACTAAAAATACAAAAATTAGCCAGGCATGGTGGCGTGTGCCTGTAATCCCAGCTACCCAGGAGGCCGAGGCAGGAGAATCGCTTGAACCCAGGAGGCAGAGGTTGCAGTGAGCCGAGATAGTGCACCACTGCACTCCAGCCTGGGTGACAAGAGCAAAACTTCGTCTACAAAAAAAATAAAAGTTAGAAATGATCAGTGCACTACACAGCACTGCTCCAGTGCCACATGGGTTCTGAACATGGCGGGATCACAGGCCGCTGGGGGAAATCTGAGAGGGCTTCTTGGAAGAAGTGGCATTTTATTTATTTGACAGCAATATTTCCCGAGCACACCTCTTGGAGCTCCCTACTTGCTGCAAAACTGGGGCTACCAGGTCTCTGCTCTTATGGAGCTTATGAAATAGCAGAGGTGAGGTTCAGAGGCAGACAATGAGTGAGCCGACAAGTAGACTAGTACCTGAAAGGGACACTTTGCAGAGAGCAATAAGTGCAGGGAAGGAAAGTGTCCTGGGCTTTGACAAATGTGTAGAGCCCAGTCCCTGGAGAAGAGGAGGCCAGGGCCCCCCCGGCAGAGTGTAACAAAGGAATAGGCAGGAAGGGGTGCAGGGGAGGGAAAGAGAGAGAATCCTGGGAGGGGAGTATGGTTGGAGTGAGCTTGGATTACAGGCTAAGGAATCACCTGGTGAACAGCAGGGAGCCAGAGCAGGTTATGGAGCAGGGGGGTGGCACGATGAGAACCAGCTGTGCCTTCGGAAGCACAGCTGAGCAGCAGTTGTAGGGTGAGGCTGGAGGTGGAGAGACACCACAGGAAGGTCCTGTAATGAGGGGGTGACCACTTGGAGTGTGTGGGGTCATCTGAATGGGAAGGGCAGGGGTCTTCCAGAGGGGTAAGGACCAGACAAATGAGGCAGTGTTCGGGAGGTGAGAAGGGGATCAGGGTACAGGTGCAGAAACAGAGTGGGGAGATGCAGACAGCTAAGGATGGAGCCTTTTAGCAACAGGACTGTGGCTGCCCTTCAGCAGCGTCTTTCCCATTCTGATCTTACTCAGGCTCCGGTACCCCAGGATGGACAGGCCAGGAATGGGAGGCAGGCACTTCTCAATGGGCCTCTGCAGGAGCCAGGCCCTGAGGCATGGTTTCCCAGCACCTGTCCCCCTCCACGGCCACATCTGCACTGTGCCTGGAGTGAGTGGGTTTTTGGTAGGGTTGCCAGATTCAGCAAATAAAAATACAGAATGCCCAGTAAAATTTGAGCTTCAGAAGAACAATAAAATATTTTATGGTATAAGTATGACCCATGCAATATTTGGGATATACTTAGACTAAAAAGTTATTCATTGTTTATCTGAAATTAAAATATCTGAAATTTAAATTTAACTGGAGGTCCTGTATTTCATATTGTAACTCTACTTTTTTTTTCTTTTTTTTTTTTTGAGACAGGGTCTCACTCTCTTGCCCAGACTGGAGTGCAGTGGCAGGATCTCGGCTCCCTGCAACCTCTGCCCCCAGGCCCAAGTGATTCTCCTTCCTTAGCCTCCTGAGTAGCTGGGATTACAGGCGCGTGCCACTACCACCTGGCTAATTTTTATATTTTTAGTAGAGACAGGGTTTCACCATGTTGGCCAGGCTGGACTTGAACTCCTGACCTCACATGATCCACCTGCCTCGGCCTCCCAAAATGCTGGGATTACAGGCGTGAGCCACCGCGCCCGGCCTGTAACTCTGCTCTTTGGTACAGCCTATGTGCCAGCCATGTCCTAAGAAATAATATTTCTGTCCATGTGTGCATGTGTGTGCGTATGGGAGAGAGAACTAATCTGTGTTAGTTTTTGGAATAGATATAACAAAAAAACCAGAATGAGTCAGCTTTGAAGCCGTCTTGTCAAACGGACACTGAGCTGCTTTCCTCATGTTAAGCCCGACTGTCCTGGGGAACCTCATGCCTCAGACGGTTCATCTGCTTAGAGGATGGTGACTGTGGATCCCTCGTTGACATCTCCTTCTTTCCATGAGCAGTGGCAGCCCCGCCTCAGGGTGGAGTCTGACGAGATCTAAGGAGACTGCCGAGTTCTAATTTCCAAACGGCAAGAGCCCCGAATGGGGATGGACGTCTGGCTTCCGCACGCCCGCCGTGGAAATATGAAGTGCTGGCGACGGTATAGGAGTTCAGGCCAAGTCTCTTGTGTCATGCTGCCTGTAATTTGTACGGAAGAGAAGCAGGATCCCACCAGGCTGTCAGCTGTGTGTCAAGACATCTGGCAGAGCCGGCCCTGGGGGGACATTGACACCTCCTTGGCTCCTGCCTGGGTTCATCCCGCCACTGAGATGCTATGGGCAAAACAGCTTCTTGAGGCTTCCAGGCAGGCCTCCCCTGGCCTGCTGCCACTACCAAGAAGAATAAAAGGTGAACTTCACGACGGATCCCTTTGGTCTGGGGTGCTGTGTGGAGTGTGAGGCCCTTGGCAGTGGGTGCTGAGGGTGGGCATCTCCTGGCCCTGAGGACTCAGCACCGAAGTTCTGGGGAGGTGGGTGATAGCTTCGTGGGCACCACTCCCTGGAGGCCTTCCTGCTGCAGAAATAAGGCACATCAAGATCTGCTCTAGAAAGCACCATACTGCTATCAGATAACCAGATCGACCTTCACCTCCTACCCTAAATTCTGCCGCCATCTCACCCCAAAACTTGCTTGGAGTCATTTGTGGGGAGCACAGGGTGGGATCGGACCGGATCAGCAAGTGCTGAGTTGACTGGGAACCCCATAATCTGTGATGTAAGTTCCTCAGTGGGGGCGTTTCTTTTTTCATTGATACATAATATTTGCACATATTTATGGGGTGCATGTATTATTTTTACATGCATGAATGTGGAATGACAAGTCAGGGTATTTAGGGTATCCATCACCTCAAGTATTTATCATTCCTATACGTTGGGAACATTTCAAGTTCTCTCTTCTGTCTATTTTGAAATAGGTAACCCTGGTATGCTATTGAACATTAGAACTGATTCCTTCTATCTAACTGTATTTTTGTGTCTATTACCCAACGTTTTTTCATCCTCTCCCCACTTCTCAGCCCCTGGCAACCACTATTCTACTCTCCACCTCCATACGATCCATGTTTTTTTTTTTTTTTTTTTCTTTTTCTTTCTCCTTTTATTTCCCCTCCCACATGCAAGTGAGAATGTGCAGTGTTTGTCTTTATGTGCCTGGCTTATTTCACTTAACATAATGGCCTCCAGCTCCATCCACAGTTGCTACAAATGACAAGATTTCATTACTTTCATGGCTGAATAGTATTCCATTCTGTACCTAGACCACATTTTCTTTATCCATTCATCCCTTGATGAACACTTAGGTTGATTCCATATTTTTGCTATGGTGAATTGTGCTGTATGGGAGCACAGGTATCCTTTAATATACTGGTTTTTTTTTTTTCCATTTGAATAAATACCCAGTAGTGGGATTGCTGGGTTACATGGTAGTTCTATTTTTAGTTTTTTGAGACATCTCTATACTGTTTTCCATAGTGACTGTACTAATTGACATTCTCTCTAACAGTGTATAAGAGTTCTCTTTTCTCTGCATCCTCACCAGCATCCCTATTAGTTTTCGTCTTTTTAAATAGCCATTCTGGCTGGGGTGAGATGATATCTCATTGTGGTATTGAGTTGTATTTCCCTGATGATTAGTGGTGATGAGCATTTTTTCATATAGCTGTTGGCCATTTGTATGTCTTCTTTTGAGAAATGCCTGTTCATGTCTTTTGCCCACTTTTTAATAGGGTCATTTGTTTTTTGACTGTTGAGCTGTTTGAGTTCCTTGTGTATTCTGGGAATTATTCCCTGCCAGATGCAGCAAATGCTTTATCCCATTCACAGGTTGTCTCTTCACTCTGTTGATGGTTTCCTTTCCTGTGTGGAAGCTTCTTACTTTAGTATAGTCTTGTTTGTCTTTGTTTTCGTTGCCTGTGCGTTTGAGATCTTAGCCATAAAATCTTTGTCTAGACTAAAGTCCTGAAGTGTTTCCCCTGTTTTCTTCTAGTAGTTTTATAGTTTCAAGTCTTATGTTTAAGTGTTTAAACTATCTTGAATTGATTTTTGTATATGGCGAGATACAGTGGTCCAGTTTCATTCTTCTGCATATGGATATCCAATTTTGGGGTGGGGGGTTTCTTTTAAAAGAAAGGTGGGGCTGGGCATGGTAGCTCATGCCGGTAATCCTAGCACTTTGGGAGGCCAAGGTGGAAGGGTTGCTTGAAGCCAAGGGTTTGAGACCAGACTATCCACATAGCGAGACTTTGTCTCTGTAAAAAATTTAAAAAATTATAATAGCTGGTCATGGTGATATGTGCCTGTAGTCCCAGATACTAGGGAGGCTGAAGCAGGAAGATCGCTTGAACCCAGGAGCTGGTGGCTGCAGTGAGCTATGGTCATGGTACTGCACTCCAGCCTGGGTGACAGAGAGCAAGACCCTTTCTTTAAAAAGAGAGAGAGAGGCCGGGCATGGTGGGTCACCCCTGTGAGTGAGTGGCTCCCAGCACTTTGGGAGGCCGAGGAGGGCAGGTCACCTGAGGTCAGGAGTTTGAGACCAACCTGGCCAACGTGGTGAAACCCTGTCTCTACTAAAAGTACAAAAATTAGTCAGGAGTGATGGTGCATGCCTGTAATCCCAGCTACTCGGGAGGCTGAGGCAGGAGGATTGCTTGAGGTGGAGGGTGCAGTGAGCCGAGACAGTGCCATTGCACTCCAGCCTGAGTGACAGAGCGAGCCTCCGTCTCAAAAAATTAAAAAAATAAAATAAAATAAGTAAAAAGAGAGGAGAGAGAGAAAGGTGGGTTGGCATGGTGATTTCTTTCCTCAAAATTCAAAAGGGCAAATGTACTCCAGCTGGCTCTGGATGACTAAGGATGATCTTAGTCCAGGGAGTGAGGTGGGGCAGGAAGAAGGTAGATTTCAGAGCCAGCTAGACCTGGGTGTGAGTCCCCTGATTCTACTTCATGACTTGACAACTTTGGGGCAAGTGCTTGACCTCTGTGGGTCTCAGTTTCCACATCTCTAACAGTAATAGCACATGGAGGTAGGCATATAGTTCATTGCAGCCACTCAATTAATGCAGAACACCTGCTCTGTGCCAAGTGCTGCTTTAAGTGCTTTGCACGTATTAACTCAACTGATTCTTACAATAATCCTATGGCTGTGATTATACCCATTTTGCAGATGAGGAAACTAGAGCAGAAGTGTTAGTTCTCTTTCCCCTTGTGAATTACGATCTGGTAGCAGGCACTGACACATATACTAATCCCTGTGGACGGGCGGGGGACAGCGGTGGGGGGCATGGTCAGTGCCATCAAAAGGCTATGAAAAGCACTGGGAGAAAGAGAGGTGAAATTCACTTAGATTAGAGATGGGTGGGAAGGCTTCTTGGTGGTGGTGGGTCTTCACAGGGCCTTGAAGGTCCAAAAGAATGTTACTGGGGGGAGAGTTGAAGAGGGTGTTTCAGACGGAGCATAAGCAATGGTTGGGGGCAGGAGGACAAGGGCGTGTGGGAGGGGCAGCTGTCCTGCTGAGCTGCAGCTGGGTGCAGGCTGTGTATGCGCGTTTGTGTGTGTGTGTTTGTGTATGCATGTATATATTTTTGTGTGTGCATGAGTATTTGTGTATGCGCATGTATATATACATGTGCAAGTGTTTGTGTGTGCATGTGTGTTTATACATGCATGTATATATGTGTATGTTTATATGTGTGTGTGTGTGTGTGTGTTGCTGTGGGGGATGGAAGAGGTTGAAAGTGGAACCAAGTCCTTTGAGTTTTATTCTGTGGAAAGTGGTATATCTCCCGGGTGCCGGCTCTGAACCTAACCTGCTTTTTAAGTGTTCGTTATTGGATCTGTCCATCTTGTTAATAAGATGTTTTAATGCCAGCAAAAGCGTGCCCTTTCCGATCACGATGGACCGCTGAACTTGACATTTAATGGAAAACAGGCCTGAGAGACGGTGAGTGAGACAAGCACATGTTCTCACAGCGGCTGTCCTGTGGCCGTGCGGACAGGGCTGGCCTGCTTCAGGAACCGAGTCAGGGCTTGGCTGAGCCTGCCGGTAGAGACAGCGTGGGGCCATGCTAGGGAGATTCTGGCGTCTCCCATAGTTTGCTGCCATGTCGCCCCTGCTGGGAAGTGTAAGGGACGTGTGTAGAAGTGGCTGTAACAGAAGATGAAACATGCCTCGTGTCCTGAAGGGTGCCTGTGAAGTGCTGTTGGGGAGGGATGTCACATCCCTCTGGGGTCTGAGGGAAAGATCCTATGGAGCAGGTGGCCCCAGAGCTGCCTCTTAGGGTGGGGCAACCATTCTAGAAGGTGGAAGCAGATTGAGCAAGATCCATTGGCCAAATGGGGTGGCTGTCAGCCAGTGGCGCGTGTAGCCCCCATGAGACAAGTGTCCAAAGGGGAGAAGGGAGGGGGTTGGTAAAGGGGGAGAGCTGGGAGGCTCCTGGGGAAAGAGGCTTGTCTAGAGGAGGGGAATGCAGGTGTGATCCAGGAGAGAAGGCTTTTTATCACAGCCTCTCCGAGGTCAGGGTTTCTCAGCGGCCTCTGAGGACCCTGGGAAAAGGGAGGAGCAAGTGGGTGGGCCAGGGGGCTCAGGCTGCAAGCAACAGAAACTCACTGCAGACCTAAGCACAAGGGGAGTGATTGGAAAAGCATCTGGGTGCAGTGGGAAGCCTGGAGACCTGGCTTGGCAATAGGCGGAAATCATGGAAGCTTGCTGGGGGAAAGGGAGAGCACTGCGATGAAAGCAGACCTGTGTGAGTAGCCTCATGGCAGGAATGCTGGGATCTCCATCTATTCCTGGATGACTGGCTCCCAGCTCAAGCTCTGCACTCAGTGAGGGCTCAGCCTAAGAGTCCTTGGCTTGGTGAAGGCACAGTCCTGCCTACAATCCCCCAGGTAAAGTAATTTCCTGCAGGGAGACTGGAATGCTTTTTGGAAGGGGAATGAGAGCTGGTTGGCCTTAAGGCACCAGAGTCCGTTGTGAACAGCTACCTGGATTGAGAGCCTGAAGCCCATGCCCAAAAAACTGGGCTGGCAGGTGATGCAATCTCAGTTGTTTCGGGAGTTCTGCCCTCTTCCTAGATTCCCCAGTGGAGATTTCTGTTTTTAAAACGTGGCTTTCTGTCTCTAAAACAGTCCTAATAACCCAAGAAAACTTTACAGTGAATGTGCTGTTTGTCCCAGTCAGTGTCAGGATGATGAACACATGGATGTTGGACTTTGTGCTTTTCCATCTGACACCTGTCGCCTCTCAGGCTTCCTTTGTTCTGGTGCACCATAAGCCACACTTCTTTCATTAATCTCAGTTCTACATGTGGCATGCAAAGTCCTTTCTCTGCTGCAGATCTACAGAATTCAGAGTAAAGAGCCAAAAAATCATTCAGTTAATTTGATTGATACAGACATCTACTGCGGGCCACTAAAACCAGAACCAGGGTGTGGCACAGATCTTAAGAGCTGGATCTTAAGCGTCTTACAGAATGACCCTCTGAGCTCAGTGGATGCCAAGTGTTTACTCCTGTGTAGATTGAATTTCTGCAAGGGAGATTCACTCTGGGCACGGAGACAGAAATGGGATCCCGGGTTGGAGTCTGCAGGGAAATACTGCAACCTGCATTGGGTCAGTGATTTTGGCAACATCTGATGTGGTGAGAAGAGTCACAGATGACCACTCTATAGCCTTCATTTGATTGTCAAGGGGGTCAGCGTCTCTAAATGTGCCTTTTTTTCTCTTCTAAATGAATTCTTCACTTATGGTCCTATGTGATAAGTGACAAAATTATACACCAATGTTTTATGCAGAAAGTTGCTTTTTTTTTTTTTTTTTTTTTTTTGGTAACATTACAGTTACCCAGAATACAGCCAGCAGGGACAGGTTTTCCTCCACCTTTAAGGGTGACCCTCAGAGTCCACATGCCCCCACTGGCTGTTGGTTTGGGGCTCTGGGCAAGGCTGCCAGGCACCCCCTACACTACAGGAAGCTTACATCCTGGCAGCACCAGGCCCATAACACTCAGGAGGGAACTGTTCCCAAGCCCTCTGAGGCAGGAGCAGAGACAGGACAAAGTTTCAGCGGGTTTTAACAAGAATCTTCCAGCATCAGCCACGATTCCACCAGGAATACATGTGCTTCGTGAGAACTGCAATAAAAGCTGGGAAAATATGACAAGTTATGATAGACAGAGCCGCACAAAAATGACAAGCCATGTGACAAGATGGTATTTTGGGGTTGGGGAGAGAGTTAGAAATAATTACAGCATTCCCACCCCTCTTGCCGCGCCACTGGGGGCTTGTGTGTGGAGATCGAAGAGAAGGGGGAATCGTTTGACTGTAATTTCAAGCCTTGTTCCTGTAATGGTTCCTTGTGGAATGCTGTTAAATAATGATAATTATTACAGAGCCCTGTGCTTTGAGCCACTCTTGTCAACGGCAGCTGCGTCCTGCAGGGCTTGCCACTTCCCTCTGAGACTGATTTGTGAGGCTGATCTAAGATGTTTGCAGCATATTTCTTCTTAAATTTTCTAACGATCATTTGGGTAGGAGTCACGAGATGAACACAGATATCTTGAGTTTGGCATTGTAGGTCTAACATTTCATAGTCATGGAAAGGTAGGTGCGCATAGATTAATACACAACCCAGCCCCTAGTGGTGGCCTGTGAAAATGTTATTCACTCCTTCAACCCATCAACTTCACTCCATTCAAATGCTTATGATTTTACCATGAGTTAAACTCTGCTCTGTGCCAGGATGGAGTGGTGAATCGGACATACGTTCCCCCTCCCGCTCTGGAAATTCCTGTAAAAGAAAACCATTGGGTGTAATACTGTGGAAGCCATGATAATAAAGACACGCACACCGGGCTTAGGCACAGGAGGGTGGAATGCCAAGTCAACCTGGAGTGACAGGGGTCTAAAGGGAGGGGACGCTGGAGGTGGCACCTGAAGGCGGCACCTGAAGGCTATGTAGGAGTTAGACGTGAAGTCTGTTCCAGGCAGGAGGGTTATATGAGTCACAACACGGAGGCACGTAAGCAAATTGCATGTTTAGGGAGCGATTAGGGGGACGAGATGGCTGAAAGAAGGCAAGACCCTATTTTCAATTCTAAAACAATTGTTTTTCTGATTATAGCGATAATGTTTAAAGACAACTAGGATAAAAATCTGGGTTGGCCTATATTTTCTCTTCATGCCTCTCCTCTCCCCTACCTCCTTCATTGGATGTACTTCTTTCCATTTATTTCTCTCTCCTTCCCTCTTTCTCCAGAAGCAGGATGAAGTTGAATGTATAGTTTATATCCTTGCATCACTAATTACATTATGAACATTTCCTATACATATTCTTTTCTCTCTCTCTTTCTCTCTCTTTTTTTTTTTTTTTTGACAGAGTCTCACTCTGTCGCCCAGGCTGGGGTGCAGTGGTGTGATCTTGGCTAATTGCAACCTCCACCTTCTAGGCCCAAGCAATCTTCCTGCCTCAGCCTCCTGAGTAGCTGGGACTACAGGCTTGTGCCACTATGCCCAGCTAATTTTTGTATTTTTAGTAGAGTCAGGGTTCTGCCACGTTGCCCAGGCTGGTCTTGAACTCCTGATCTCAAGCGATCCACCCTCCTCGGCCTCCCAAAGTGCTGGGATGATGGGCATGAGCCACCCCACCAAGCCCATATGTATTATTTTCAATGATTTTTAGTATTTTTATTTTATTTATGGATATGCCAAAATTTTCTGAACTATTTCTATATTGTTGTGCATTTCATTTGTTTTCAGGTTTTTGCCTTATAAATAACACTATGGTGACCACTAAAATAAAAACTTCTGCCTCCATTTCTGGTGATTTCATTGAGATAAATCCCTAGAAGTCTAGAAGTGAAATTAAAGGGTGTGGATATTCCTAAGTTTCTTGATGTATGTTGTTAGTTGCTTTCTTTTTAAAATATAGCTTATACTTAGAAAAAAGAGAAGCCCATCTCTTTAACTTCCAGGTAAAGATGGCAGATTGAACACACTAATTTTGTTCCTCTACCCCCTACTTCAGTAAGGAGATTTTTTTGAAAGGCATAAACTTTCAAGAACATGAGAGGAGAACAGCAGCACAGTCTGGGATTCTGAGCAACAGATGGATGAGTGGTAACTGCTTTAGCAGATTTGGGAAGGCTGAATCCCCAGCTGGTGGTTGAGAAAATGGAAAATCAACTCCACGTACACAGCTGAATCCTTAAAACACGCAGGAGTGGGTGGCACCAGGTGAGTCTCGGGGACACTGAGAGTTGTTTCAGAAACAGTGAGGTCCCTAGTTCTGCTTCCTTGCTCTGTTGGCTGGGCCAGGGGTCGTTCCCCTCACCCCCTGCCTTGCATAGGTTTGCACATTATTCTCTGGAGAAGGTGAAGCTGGGCAACTCTGCACTGGGACATCAGGTACAGCAGAGGATGGAGTAAGGACTTGGGAACCCCGATGGGCTAAGGGAGCCTATGTAGAGTGGCTGCTGGTACCCCCAGTTCTCTCCCCCTAGACCCTTGGAAGGCTGATACCCAGGCTGGGCCTCCAGGCTGGGGACTTAAGAAATCTTCCTTATAGAGGTTGTCCTGCACAAGAGCAAAGACTGTGAAGAGATGTATGTGCAGGTTTTTAGATGAACATATATAGGGAAGTTCATAGTAGTCTTTCCCTACCCACATACTTGGAATTTTTAAACAGATGCTGAGTTCCTCACATTTAAACATAAGAAAATGACCAAGGATTGCCAGACATCTAAAGAAAGCATCTAACATGAAAGACACCAAAGCAAACTATGAGAGGACATTGAGCACTACCTACCAGACACATTAAAGTCAATTTGAGAGGACTTATAGGTATAAATGTGAAAGGTATAATAATAAAACTCCCAGTAGGAAACATAGGAGAATATTGTCATGACATTGAGGTAGTTGAATATTTCTTAAACTGGAAAAAAAAAAAAAAAAAAAACCACTACTTATACAATTAAAAATTAACTAAAATTCATTAAAATTTAGAATTTCTGTTTCTCAAAAGACACTATTTAGAGAAAGAAAAAATAAGCCACGGAGTGAAGCTAGATATTTTCAATTTATACATTAGACAAAGGGCTTCTATGCAGATTATACAAAGAACTCCTACAAATCAATACAAACCAGCCACTAAGAAAAGACTGCTTGAAGATGAAATATGTGCTAGAAATGACAGACCCAAAATAAGGATTGGAGGATAAAGTTGAGGAATCACTCAAAAATTGAACAAAAAGACCAAGGGATGGAAAACAAAATGACTGGGAAATTAGTGGACCAGTTCAGAAAGTAGGAAGAGAGAAAATAGGAGAAAATAGTAAGTGAAATAATTCAAGAAAAATTTTCCACATGAAATGCTATAGTTTCAGGTTGAAGAGGTTCATGAATTACAATGAATCAAAATACAGCCATATAATGAAATTTCAAGGCCATGAGGACAAACAAGCAATGTTATAAACTTTCAGAAAAGAAATAAAACATAACATAATACAAGAGAACTGTCACATCGAAGGACCGGGTGTCAGACTGGCTTTGGAAGTCTTAGCCTGGAGGCAACCCTGGAAGCTAAAAGACAATGAACAATGTTTTCAAAATATGGAAGGAATTTTATTTTCTTTTTTTTTTTCCTCGAGACGGAGTCTTGCTCTGCCACCAGGCTGGAGTGCAGTGGCACGATCTCAGCTCACTGCAACCTCTGCCTCCCAGGTTCAAACGATCCCCCTGCTTCAGCCTTCTGTGTAGCTTGGACTACAGGCACGTGTCAACACGCCTGGCTAATTGTTTGTATTTTAGTAAAGACAGGGTTTCACCATGTTGGCCAGGATGGTCTCGATCTCCTGACCTCATGATCCACCCACCATGACCTCCCAGAGTGCTGGGATTATAGGCTTGAGTCACCACGCCTGGTCTGGAAGGAAAATGATTTTCAATCTTGAATTCTACCCAGTCTATCAATCAAATCTGAGGGTAGAATAAACATTTCCAGACTTCAAAAAGTCTCAAAAAGCCCAGGTGCGGTGGCTAACACATGAAATCCCAGCACACTGGGAGGCAGTGACAGGTGGATCACTTGAGGCCAGGAGTTTGAGGCCAGCCTGGGCAACATGGCCAGAGATGGGCAACCCGTTCACCTCTACTAAAAATACAAAAATTAGCTGGGCATGGTGGTGCATGCCTGTAATTCCAGCTACTTGGGAGGCTGAGGCATGAGAATCTCTTGAGCCAGGGAGGTGGAGGTTGCAGTGAGCTGAGATCATACTACTGCACTCCAACCTGGGTGACAGAGGGAAACTCTGTCTCAAAAAAAAAAAAAAGAAAGTCTCAAAAAATTTATATCCCCTGTCCTCACTTCTCAGGCAGCTTCTGTAGTTTATATTTTACCAGAATAACAAAGTAAACACAGAGAAAGGTATGGGTAACAAGAAACTGGAGAAGCAACAGAGAGATACAAACTGATGATTGTCACCAAAAGTATAATGCTGGTAAAATCTGGAAAGTCAAAATTACCAAAGAAGCTAATAAGCAGGAATGAGGAATTGCTGCAAAACAAAAACAGACCATTTTCTTTTTCTTGTAATTGCATCCCTACAAGGCTCGCGAGCCAAGTTCCCACTGCTCTGGTGGCTGCACTCTGTGTATGGAGATAGAAATGGGATCCCAGGTTGGAGTCTGCAAGGAAATACTTCAACCTGCATTGGGTCTGTGATTTTGGCAACATCTGATGTGGTAAGAAGAGTGACAGATGACCATTCTTTAGCCTTCATTTGATTGTCAAGGGGGTCAGCATCTCTAAAGGTGCTTTTTTTCTTTCTCTTCTAAATGAATTCTTCACTTATGGTCCTATGTGATAAGTGACAAAATTATACACCAATGTTTTATGTAGAAAATTGCTTTGTTTTTTGAGACAGAGTCTCACTCTGTTGGCCAGCCTGGATTACAGTGTCACAGTCACCATTCACTGCAGCCTTGAGTTCCTGGGCTCAAGTGATTCTCCCACCCCAGCCTCCCAAAGTCCTGAAATTACAGGTGTGAGCCACCACTCCCAGCAACATTCTGGGTCCAGCGGGGGAAATGGTTGTGCTATGTCCCATCCACCGGAAGGGATATTATGCACTTGTTAAAAATAGGTTTACTGCGAGTTTGTATCAAGATTTTAAAAATGCTTACAGTATGTTGGTGAATAAAAACACGACAGGGCACACTGCTGCATTACTGTGTGACAGCAATCACATGAAAGAAGTACTCTATATAGAGGACGAGAAACTTCTTCGAAGAAGCAGTGAACATCCACCAGCTGTTGCGAGGTGGACTATAGATGAGCTCCCTGCCCCTATTCTTTCTGCTTCCCCAATTTTTTAAAATGAGAAAATGACTCCTTTTATGATGGAGAGCAATATTAGCAGTAAGAAATGAGTGTATGCTAATTATCCCGCATTCCGTAAAACTGCTTGGATTGCTGACAAGCTTCCCCAGAGCTGCCTCGATTCCCCGGCCCAGTTCTGCCTTCGGATACCAGTTGTGCAGACATATTTGGGAGCAGACGTTGGTTCTTTCCTTTGCTTCTCTTCCCTACTCAGACACCAAACAATCAGCATTGTGTGGAGCACATTATTGTTCTTAATGAGGCAACAGGCCCTATGTGATGGGACTCCAAGCACTGGGAGTGTTTTCTTTTTTTTTCTTTTTAGATCTAAAAAATACTCTGGAGAAGTGCAGCAAGTGAATCGGGTGGTGGGAACTGGGCAGCCTGAAGATTCTTGCATCCCGTAAAAAAGAACCAAACCTCAAATTGCAACTTGCTTATGTGTTTGTTTAAAAACCAGACCAGGTTAGTGTGCCAGGCGCACGGATTCTCTCTCCGCCGGTAGGACTGTGAATTCGCACAGCCTTTCTAGAGGACAATCTGGCAACGCTCAAGAAAAGCCTTATGGTTCTGTACATCCTTTGAGGGAGCAATTCTACAAATAGGGATTTGTTCTAAGGACATAATTCTGGATGTTTGTAAAAATAGAGTTGTAAATTCCATCACAGCAGAGCTTATACTAATGAACAGTCGGAAACAATAGTAAGAGGTTGGTTCCATAAATTATGATACATCTATGTAATGGCATATTATATTTTGGAGAAGATGCAATAAAAAGGAAGCTAGTCAAAATATATTGTTGTATGAAAAAAGCTGGCTACCAAGTGGAACATAATAGCATGAACCATTCTGTATTGAAAGTATGTACTTGCTAATTAAAAATGATGGAAAATTATACACATTTATTCCCCAAACATTGACCGAGGATCTACAATTTGCCAGACCCCCGACGTGGCTGGTGCCAAGATAAAGAACGCATCGCCCACCCTCGGGGGTCAGGGTGAGTTGGCTTCATCACACAAGCAAAGAAGGGTGGTTGGCAGCTTTGGTGTGGCCTGGCAAAGGGGCCCCCTACATAGGCTTTTGAGGGACAATGGGGGAGCCTTAGTTGGGAGGGTTTCTGGGAACAGAGGAAGCGAAACAACTTTTTTAAGGTTTTTTATTTCCATAGGTTTTTGGGGAACAGGTGGTATTTGGTTACATGAGTAAGTTCTTTACTCATGGTGATTTTGGTGCGCCCATCTCCCGAGCAGCATACACTGAACCCAACTTGTAGTCTTTTATCCCTCACCCCATTCTCATCCGTTCCCGAGTCCCCAAAGTCCATTGTGTCATTCTTATGCCTTTGCATCCTCATAGCTTAGCTCCCACTTATGAGTGAGAACATACGATGTTTGGTTTTCAATTCCTGAGTTACTTCACTTAGAAAAATAATCTAGAGGAAGCAAATTCTAGGGAAGTGGAAGCAGTGAGGAGCTTTACCTAATGTTGAGAAAAGGGAAAAGGCTTTGTTTTGGAACCTGAACCCCAGATCCCTAGACTTCCTGAGGCGGGGTGGCAGGCCCTCTGGGTAGTGGGGGATGTGGTGTACCTGAGGAGACCAGATAAAGCCCTGAGCACAGAACCAGAGGAGCTGCCCTCTTTCCTGGGCTCACAAGATGTACTATGGAGGCCAACTTGATTTGATCTGATGTTCTAGATAACACTAGGCCTCTAGGGCCCTTGAAGAATCTAGGAAGGCGGCAGAAACTCCCCAAACAACTGAGATTGCATCATCTGCCAGCCCACTGCATGAAGGTCTCTGACAAGGTTAAATTTCACACACTGAGATAAAAGATTGTGACATTTCTCAAGATTTTGTTGCTGTAGATTAAAATCCTAACACTTACACTTGGTTTTCAGACGTCTTTCTTGATCTAAGGGAGTAATTCAAATAGAGACCTGGGTCAAAATGCATTGGTGTTTAAAATGTTAGTAGCTTTGCAAGATTCATTTCCAAAGAGGGAACAGTTCACACTTCCAGAAGCTTTCCTGTTCGCCGACCGGCACCGTGTGTTATTAACATTTTTGTTTTTTTGACTCTATGCTGGGTTAAACACTCATTATTTTAATGTGCATTTCCCTGGCTACTGACGAGCTCGAGCATCTTTTCATGTGTTTATGGTTCATGTGCACCTTTTTCCTGTGGCTTTTTTGCTTGTTATAATTGCAGGTGATTTGCCTTTGCGTTCCTGGGACGCCTTTCTCAATCATTCCATTTGGAAGTAGGTGTTTGGTACTTTGGTGCCTGTAATTAGCTAGGACCCCTCTTGCAAACTGATTTTGTTTGGCTTTGTATTATGGGAAGTTCATGAGTACGTTCACTCCCTGCTTCCTTCCCTAAATATGGGAAGGTGCTGCGTCATGAGGAGGTGCTTATCTGCATCTTCCACCAGACTGAACTTCACGACAGCTGGGATCAGGACACCTTTGACTTTTGCTTATCTTTCCACTGTTTACCCAAGTACTTTGAATTGAGGTCTCAGAGTGTTCCCCCACACCTTATTTATTAATGCTAAGTTTTTGGTTTGTTTGTTTGTTTTTTATACTTTACAGTGGAGAAATTTGGCAGATAGAACCTTAACCAAGTGGCCGGAGCTAAAGTCACCAATAGGCAGATGCGCTGATGTACCTGAGGACCCGGTGTCACTTGGGTTGCTATGGTTCTGCCCAAAATGCATGGCCTGAATCCAAAGACTAATCCAACAAACTCCAATTGAGGAATATGCTACAAAGCAACTGGCCTGTGCTCTTCAAAGCTGCCAGCGTCAGGAAAGGCAGACAAGCTTCAGATCTGGTCGCTGTAAGACAGAAACTAGAGCCATGACAGTTGATGCAATATGTCCTTGCCAGGTGGATCTGGAGTCAGAAAAATGTTGCTTTACAGGACGTTCCTGGGACAACTGGGAGTTTGCATAACGACTCCATGAGAATAGTATGGTGTCAAGGTTAAATTTCCTGAATTTGATCATTATACTGTGGTTACATAAGAGAATGTCTTTGTTCTTATGAAATTAATGCTGAAGTATTTAGGGGTGATAGGTCATGATTCTGCAACTTATTCTCAATTAGTTTAGCCAAAAAAAAAAAAAATCCATTATACACACATGCAAAAGACAGAGAGAGGTGGTGACAGCGGGGAGAGGAAGCAAATGTGGTTAAATGTTAACAATTGATGAATGTAAGTGAAAGGTAGGTGAGTGGTTATCACACTTTTTAAAAAGTAAGTTTAGCACTTTCTAAAACAAAATGTAATTTCTTGTGTTGGGCAAGAGGATCAAGAGCTCTCAAGTCATACTGAAATCGAGTGCCTTTTCTGGAGTGGCCCAGGTTGGAGGACAAAATTTAGCACCTGCCAGACCGCTGCATCCATGATATTAATGGTGGCTTATAGCAACTTCTCTTTGTGTCAACTTTCATGAGTTTTGTAGATAAAGAGGGTTGAGAACGCATTCTGGCACTTCTTTAGTATCATCTCATACACTCTCAATCCAGTATCAACTTATCCCAAACCAAATTCAACCACAAGGCTGTTGCTGCTGCTTAAAGAGGAGTAAACACTTGGCCATGCTCTGGGAAATCCGCTGAGCTCAGGGGGTCATTCTGTAAGACACTTAAGACCCGACTCTTAAGATCTGGTTCTGGTTTTAGTGGCTCACGGTAGATGTCTATGTCAATCAAATTAGCTGAATAATTGTTTGGCTCTTTACTCTGAGTTCCGTAGATCTGCAGCAAAGAAAGGCCTTTGTATCCCATATGTAGAGATGAGATTAATGAAAGAAGTGTGGCTTATGGTGCACCAGAAGAAAGGAAGCCTGACAGGCGACTGGTGTCAGATGGAGAAGCACAAAGTCCAACATCCATGTGTCCATCATCCTGACACTGACTGGGACAAACAGCACATTCACTGTAAAGTTTTCTTGGGTTATTAGGACTGTTTTAAAAACAGAAAGACCGTATCTACATTAGCACTTTAACGACACTGTAGCAGAAAACAGAATTCATTTAAGATGGTTTTGCCTTCTGGTCAGGATGGTTGCAGATACTGGGCTGGGGAAGAGGGCAGGCAGCAATGGAGCCAATCGTTGGGGCAAGACTGCTCATGGAGCATTGAGAAGGAAGCCTCTGGGAAGCGGATTCGGAACCAGACAAGGAAAGGACCTGAGGTAACAGTGAGAGCCATGGAAGGTTGTAGGGAGGGACCATTCTCCTGGAGCTGGAAAACCGGCCAGCCCTGGTACCCAGGGCTCCACTGCTGCAAATCCCTGCACTGAGCTCAGCTCAGTGGGCGTTCTAGGTCCCACAGTGCAGAGGATGAAACGTGGAGTAGTTTTACAGGGAAAACAACTCCACGTTGTTTTCCTGGAAATGGGAGCCTGGATAAATGGTGCTGGACATGGAATTCCTCGGTCTGGAGAAGAGCTGAGTGGGAGGTTTTGTCAAATAAATGAAGTCTATGGCCAAGACTATTTTAGATGTGGGGGAAGGAAGGCAAACACTTCAGGGTCCCTGCCCCTAAGGGAAGACAGACGGGGACATAAACGAAGTTCTCCTGTAGTCAAGGGCAGACCTGATTGGTGGCCCCAACTGTAGGTTTCACAGTCTAGTGTGATCAGAACACACAATGTTGGGCACTGACATCGAGTTGCTAACTTTTTATTTATTCGAATCGAGAAGACATTTAAAAACGCAAACTCACCTACTATCACCATTATTTTAAGAAACAGGCACTTTCCGCCACCAGGAAAGCTGGAAGCCCTGATTCTCAGAACAGAGGACAGTGCTGAATGTGTTTAGTTCAGGGGGAGTGCACGCCCTTATTTTCTTTTTTGTTCAAACCAATGCAAACTTCCTCTGGTGTGGCAGACACTCTAGCAGCGTGGCCACCTCAGCTCAGAGCTCTGGAGCCCACAGCTTCAATGGGGCAATTAACCTGAGGGCTGCAGGATGCTCGCCTGTTAGCTGCGCTGTTGCCCTCTGGAGAGCCCTGGCCTTCTAATTAATGGAACAGGGATGGCTTTACTGTGCGCTAACAAAGGGACTTTAGGTGATTGAAGGCAGGTGACTTCTGGACTTAATGCAGTGATTTGATTTGATTTGTGACCTTTACTCCCCATTTTAAGCAGAAGAATGGACGCCTATAATTGTGTACTGTGTTATTTCTTCTTCTGTATTTAACCTTCAATATTACCTCCAGGCGAATGCCTGCTCTTCCCGGGGCCCCAGGAGAGGGCTACCTTGTTTACTCATTTCATCTTCAACCCCTCCCCTCCCTTCCCAAGCTGACATTTTCAGCTAAACTGGAAAAAGGGGGAAAAGTGTAGATAAATTGTTAAGATTCTCTGTTTCTTGATTCTGAGCTGAAGAACTTCCTTCTGGATTCAGAAGAAGCAGAGCTACCTGACTGGAGTTATTTCACAATTCTGGCCCATTTAATTTAGGGAAATATTAGGGGAACATTGGTGTTAAGCCCCCGTCCCCACTGCACGCTTCTCCCACCGTGGTGCAGCCAGGCTATGGAGGAGCTGACTCAGATCCAGGGTGAGCAAGGCGGGGCTGAGGTCAGTGTTCTGCTTGCCAATGGCGGGGCCCAATACTGGCTGCTGAGATTTGAGGTTTTCTCTGGCAGCTTCTGAGAATGTTCACCTTACTCTTAAGAGAGCCGGGATTTCTTTCTCCCTCTGAATGTGCAAGAAGCAGCCTGTTGCTCTGAATGCTGTAGTCAGTGGTCTTATAACCAGGAGTGAACCAGTTGTAGGACAGAGCTAATGATGAAGATGGTAGAAACACAGAGACAGGCAGGCTCTGGACTTGGAGACTTTGGTGACATCATTGGGCTGCCTGGTCAACCATCCCTGACACCCCATCCACCTGGAGTTTGGTGCCCTCTGAGTCAACGACTTCCTTCTGCTGAAGCCAGTTTATGCTGGGGTTTTTCTTCTTGTAGCCACAGCCTCCTAACTGATACCACATGCAGTTTTGCTTCTTTCCCCCTTGTTTAACTTGAATAGGCGTGCTTTCTTCTGCTTCTCATGAATTCCTCCACCACCTCTATCCCGCTCTTCTGGGGACTTGTGAATGTGTATGTGTGTGTTCATGCGCACACACAGAACTGTTGAAATAAACTGGTTAATGAATTGTCCTTTCTCCTTCCTGAGCCTCCCAATTTCTTCCTGTGTCTTACTCAGGTTGTCCGAACTCCACATCCTCCCAGATCGAGTTGAAATGTTACCTTCCTGAACAGCCTTCCTGATTCCCAAGGGGATTGCTCGCCTCTTATTTATGCCTCCACTGTGCATTGATTAGGGACAGGGGAGCAGCCAGGAGGCTTCTAAGGGGTCAGTATTAGGATATGGTTTTAGCTGTGTATGACAAAGACCTAATACCATTGCTTAACTGAGGTATCTATCACTTATGTGAAAGTCTGAGCAGGCATGTGGGTTTGCACCACAAAGCCATCAGAGCACAAGCTCCTTCTCTCTTGTGGCTCCACAGTCCCTAATGTATTGCTCTTTCATGCATGGTGCAATGTGGCTGGCCACCATGTAGGGGAGGGAGCATGGGGAGAAAGGTAGGACACATCCCTTCCCTTTAAAGACACAACGTTACTTCTACTCTCATCACATTGGCTAGAAGTTAATAAAATAGCCTCAGCTAGCTGCAAAGGAGTCTGGGAAATGTAGTCTTGATATTCAGTCCTTGTGTGTCCAGCAGGAGTTTGATTACAGTGGAAGGAGGAGGGATTAGATATAGGGGACCACTCAGTCTCTGTAAACATCAATGGTATCAATCACAGATGCTTCTTAAGGCAGGCTTCCACATATGACTCCTTACCCAACAGGTAAAATATAACTTAGTTCCATTCCCACCAAAGGAGAAAGCCAGTGGAGTAGAAAATTCCCTGCTGGTGCCAGCTCAGTGAGTGATGCTGCACCAGGCACAGGCAAGGTACACAGCAACTTCAGGCCACACCTTCTAGCCTGGGACCCCTTGGCAACAGCTACCTGGAGCTGGCATCTCAGGACACCAAATTCTGAAACGAAAAGAGTGCATGGCGTGGTGCTATCTACTGTGCATGAGGAATTTCTTTCATTATCTACATTTTATATAATCTAATATGACTCCACTCCCCACACGACACTTGACTGGTGTGGTGAATCACAGAACACAGCAGAAATGAAAATATGCACTACAGCGGCATGAGAAATGTCCTGTTGGCAGCAAAACCTGAGCAAGAACTTTCAGCTGCATTTTGAATGAGTCTTTGTCACCATACCCACACAGAACACCACTCTCCTTAGCGCAGATGAGGGGCTGATGCTCTCCAGTTTGGGGTGTCAAAAATTTGCTGAAGGAAAGACAGTGCCAAATAAGCTGTAATATTCTGCTCAGTACATGCAATAAGTTGCTTATTTCAACCAAAAAGAAAAACTATACTATTCTTATGAATTAAAAAAAAGAATTTCTTCCACCCCTCTGACTGTTAAACAAATATTTAAAAGGTGTTGTTTTAAAGGAGAGTGGCCAATCACTAAGAGCCTGGTCCCAGGTCAACCACAGTCTTTACTGGGTCTCTTGCTAGACACAGGCGTTGTATTGTTTGTGAATAATTCCCTCTCGCCAGAGTGAACTCCAAGATCCTTGAAGTCAAGAATGTGCCTTCGGTCTCAATGCCCCCAAATACTGGGAGCTATATGTGAAGCCCTAAGAGTGCTTCCTTTGTGGTGACCTCTGATCTGTGGCTTTTCTTTGCCAGCTTCATCCTGTAGGTGAGATGAATGAGGCACCCACTGTTCTAATTGGCAGGACTGCAATTGTATTTCCCAGACTACACTGGTAGAAGGTGAGTATTAGGATCTGGATGAAGGTTCTGCGGTTAAGTCAGTGGGAGAATCTCTGCCTCCAACACTCATCACTTGGAAATTCACATTAATGGCACACATTTGAATCCCAGAGGCTCTGATAAGACGTGCTGTAAATAACTTGATTTAACTTTGTTCACTCCAGTGTGTCCCAAACTTACATAACCACACTTTTTTGGAGTTATATTTTATTTTCTTTAAAAAGTTATTCTTGTGACATATTTTGAGCACTCAGGAAAGGCTAGAGGACAGCACGGTAAGTACTCTGGGGTTTATCACTTGCTGTGTTCCGTCTCAATATCTGGTCATATTATAACAGATTTTAAAAAATCAACCCCTTTTTTTACCTAACACTTAGTGAGGTCATAAAGAGCCTACAGTGGGAAATGCTGGCCTGCTAAGCGGGCTCCCTCATCAGGCTTGGTCCCATATGCAGGCTCCACACCACTGCTAATCAGCCCTCCTAAATTAGCATTCCCATGGCAATGCCCTCTTTCCTCACAACATCTTCCCTGGCTCCCCACTGCTCCCAAGGTAAGTCTCCATCTCTCTTCCAGGGTCCTCATTTTCGAACCTTGACATGCGCTGTCTGAGCCTTGGGATGTTTCTAGTGGGGGCACGTGCTGTGGCTCAGAAGCCCACGGTTCATAGCACTGGCTCTGTCTCACCCAGGCCTTCTCTCTTGCCTCTAGTTAGAGTACGCCCTTTAAGGCCCTGCTCAAATGTCCCTTCACTCATGATCCTTTACTGGGCCACCTCAGCCTCTGCCGTTCTAGAGGCTGATCTATATCATGCCTCTGTAGACACCTGTCGCTTCCAGGAGTTTTTAGTCACTCTTGTATTCAAGCTCTTTGAGGACAGGGACTCTGTTTCCTACAAGTTTGCATTCTGTAGCTCTTGGCACAGAGTGCAGCCTCCATAGACGGTGGCTGAGTATCTGAATGAAGGAATGAACGGATACAACATGCCCTGCCTTTGGATGATCTTGAGAGCTGGGATTGGAGAGTGTGGTGAAAGAAAAACCTGGAATGACCACAAAAGTAGTGTTTCATGAAGATTTGGCCCTGACAAAAGTTTGGCCCTTGCAGTGAGACCACCAGCAGGCGTGAGCAGGGGCACAAGGCCAACTCTGGGCTTGTTGGGTGAAGTGACTCCCAGAAGTGAAGATGAGCACTGCCTCTACCAGTGAGGACCCAGGTGACCAGATTAGGGTTATTAAAGGAAATCTGGGGGTTGCTCAAAAAGTTAAGCATAGAATTGACTCTGTAATTCCACTCCTCGGTGTATACCCAAAGGACTGAAAACAGGTGTTCAAACAAGAACTTGTACACTCATGTTCAAAGGAGCACTATTCACAAGCAGCAAAAGGTGGACACAACCCAAATGTCCATCAGGTGACAAATGAATAAACAAGTCATGGTCTATCCATACAATGGATAAAAGCCATGAAAGTATGAAGTTCTGACACACGCTACAATGTGGATGAACCTTGAAGACATTACGCTGAGTGAAAGAAGCCAGACACAAAGACCACACATTGTATGCTCCACTGATGTGAACTGTCCAGAATAGGTAAATCCATAGAGACAGTAAGGAGATTAATGGTTACCACGGACTGGGGAGAAGGAGCAGGAAGAGTGACAGCCTGATGGTTATAGGGTCTCCTTTGGGGGAGAAGAAAATGTTCTGGAACTTGATAGAGATGGTGCGCACACAAAATTGGGAGTGAACTAAATGTCATTGAATTGTACACTTTAAAATTATTCCTTTTATGTTATGTGAATTTCATCTTAGTTAAAAAACACTGAAAAAGGAGGAGGGATTTGGGAATCCCCAGCCTGGGGAAAATGATGGTCTCCATCAGGAAACCATTGGAAGAGAAGTGACCAAGGATTTGGAAGTGGCAGGGGAGTTAGGACAGAAGCAATATGAGAAGTAGAAGGAGAGCCTGAGGCTCCAGCAGTGGAGGAGGGAGGTATAAGTGGGGAGCATGTGGCCAGCAGCCCTCAACGTGGGAGAGCAGTTGGAGAATGAAGAGCTGCAGGAAAGGTCACTGGGCTTAATTATTTAATGCTTCTTTACTGAGCACCTGCTGTGTGCCAGGATCTTTACTGGTGACTGGGATTTCAGCAAAGTTCCAAGATACAAAATTAACGTATAGGCTGGGTGTGGTGGCTCACACCTGTAATCCCAGCATTGTGGGAGGCTGAGGCAGATGGATCACTTGAGGTCAGGAGTTTGAGACCAGCCTGGCCAATGTGGCAAAACCCCATCTCTACTAAAAATGCGAAAATTAGCCAGGTGTGGTAGCACATGCCTGAAAACCCAGCTACTAGGGAGGCTGAGGCAGGAGAATTGCTTGAGCCTGGGAGGCAGAGGTTGCAGTGAGCCAAGATCACACCACTGCATTCCAGCCTGGGCTATAGAAAAATACTCTGTCTCAAAAACAAACAAAAAAATAATAATGGACAAACATCCGCCAACAACCTCCAAGTTGAAAGCCAATCAAGAACATAATCCTATTCACAATAGCCACAAAAATAATAAAATATCTAGGAATACAGCTAGCCAGGGAAGTGAAATATCTCTACAACGAGAATTACAAAACACTTCTCAAAGAAATCAGAGATGACAAACAAATGGAAAAACCTTTCTTGTCATGGATAGGAAGAATCAATATTGTTAGAATGGCCATACTGCCCACAGCAATTTACAGATTCAGTGCTATTCTTATGAAACTATCAATGACATGCTTCACAGAATTAGAATAAAACGATTCTAAAATTCACATAGAATCAAAAAAGATCTTGAATAGCCAATGCAATCTTAACCTAAGCAAAAGGAACAAAGCTGGAGATGTCACATTACTTGACTTCAAACTAATCTACAAGGCTATGGTAACCGAAACAGCATGGTACTGGTACAAAACAGATACATAGACCAATGGAACAGAATAGAGAGCCTGAAATAATGCTGTACACCAACAACCATCTGATCATTGACAAAGTCAACAAAAACAAGCAATGAGGAAAAGACTCCCGATTCAATAGATGGTGCTGGGATAACTGGCTAGCCATATACCAAAGAGTGAAACTGGACGTCTTCCTTGCACCATATGTGAAAAGTAACTCAAGATGGATTAAAGACTTAAATGTAAAGCCTAAAACTATAGAAACCCTGGAAGATAACCTAGGAAGTACCATTCTGGGCACAGGACTTGGCAAAGGTTTCATGACAAAGACGCCAAAAGTAGTTGCAACCAAAACAAAAATTGACAAATGTACTTAATTAAACTAAAGAACTTCTGCACAGCAAAAGAAACCATCAACAAAGTAAACATACAACCTACAGAATGGGAGAAAATATTTGCAAACTATGCATCTGAAAAAGGTCTAATATCTAGAATCTACAAGTAACTTAAATTAACAAGCAAAAAACAACCCCATTAAAAAGTGGGCAAAGGACATGAACAGACACTTTTCAAAAGAAGACATACATGCAGCCAACAAGCATATGAACAAAAAGCTCAATATCGGTAATCATTAGAGAAAAGCAAATCAAAACCACAATGAGATACCATCTTGCATTAGGAGAATGGCTATTACGAAAAAGCCAAAAAATAACAGATATTGATGAGGTTGCAGAGAAAAGGGAACACATATACACTGTTGGTGGAAGTGAAAATTAGTTCAACCACTGTGGAAAGTAGAGTGGCGATTCCTCAAATGGCTGAAAATAGAACTACCATTTGATTCAGCAATCCCATTATTGGGTATATACTCAAAGGAATATAAACCATTCTACCATAAAGACACATGCACGTGTATGCTCATTTCAGCACTATTCACAACAGCAAAGACATGGAATCAACCTAAATGCCCATCAGTGGTCTACTGGATAAAGAAAATGTGGTACGTATACACCATGGAACACTACACAGACTTAAAAGAGAACAAAACTATATCCTTTGCAGCCATATGGGTGGAGGCCATTACACTAAGTGAACTAATACAAGAACAGAAAACCAAATACCTCATATTCTCACTTACAAGTGGGAGTGAAATATTGAGTACATACACATGAACACAAAGGGGAACAACAGACACGAGGGAGGGTGGGAAGAGTGTGAGGATCAAAAAATGACTTGTCATTATTACCTGGGGGATGAAATAATCTGTACGCTAACATCTATGACACAATTTACCTATATAACAAACCTGCACATGTATCCCTGAACCTAAAATGCAAGTGAAAAATAAAAATGAAAAAAAAAAAAAAAAGAAAAAGTGGCTTTCTGAAAGCCAGGGTGCTGGGAGTGAAACCAGGTCATAAGCACTTCAGGTGGGGACTTGCAGAGAGGAGATGGAAGTGCCAGATGCAGAAGGACAAGAGACGGGAGGTGGCATCGAGCAGGGCCACAGGATCCAATGAGAACGTTCATGTTAAGATGGTGGGCTCAGGGCTGGGCATGGTGAACCACATCTGTAATCCCAGCACTTTGGGAGGCTGAGGTGGGAGAATTGCTTGAAGCCAAGAGTTCAAGACCAGCGTGTGCCACATAGTAAGACTTTATCCATCTCTACAAGAGAAATATATAAAAAACTAGCCAGGTATGTTGGTGGACACCTGTAGTCCCAGATAATCTGGAGGCTGAGGTGAGAGGATCGGTTTAAGCTGCAGTGAGCTGTAATTGTATCACTGTACTCCAGCCTGGGCAAAACAGGGAGACCTCATCCCTTAAAAAAAAAAAAAAAAAAAAAAAAACGGAAAAAAAAGATGGTGGGTTCAGAGGACCATTTAACACCGAGGGGAAATATTTCCAAAAGGGGAGGAGTGTGAAGGAACCAGACGGGGAAGCGTTAATTCTGAGAAGTGTACCTCGAACAGCCACTGAGCCCCACCGATGATGTGCCAGTGGGCTTATCCCAGGGGTGTCTTCGTGCATTTTGTGCTGCCATAACAGAATACCAGAGACACAGTGTTTTATAACAAAGAGAAATTTATTTCTCACGGTTGTAGAGGCTGGGAAGTCCAATGTCAAGGTGCCACCATTGCAAGGGAATTCTTGCTGCATCATCCCATGGCAGAAGGTGAGAGGGTAAGAGAGAGGGCAGGAGGGGCCTGAACTTGCTTTGATAACAAACCTACTCCCTCTATAATGACATTATTCCATGTATGAACCAGACATCTCCCATTGGGCCCCAGTTCCCAACACTGTTGCATTGGGGAGAAAGTTTTCAACACATAAACCTTGGGGGATACACGCAAACTATAGCAGGGGGTTACTATTTTGGATGAGGTCCAAAGGTGGCAATTATGGCTTTATTGGTTTCTGGTCCTTGTGGGAGGTGGCCCTGAAGGATGTTGAACATCAAATGCTTTAAACTGTTCTAACCCCCTTTTGGGTATCCCATTCCTGACTGCCAATCACGGCTTCTTTCCCTAAATTATCCAACTGAGGGGCAGCTGGCAATTTGTAACTGTTCCTATCAGATCACTGAGGCCCAAATTAAGCCCAAAGGTTTGAAGAATGTCACGATAGTTTTGATGTCTCCCTGCTACCACTCTGCTGGCCAACAAGCGTTGGCATATGTGACTCCATTCTGTCCAAAACTAATTCAGTGCTTAAGAACGCGAGCACTTTCCAAAGACCATCTGTTTACTCTTCTGCTTAAGGAACTCCACTCTCCCCCAGCCTCCTAGGATTGAATTCAATAAATCCTGACATGGAGGGATGTTTTTTTGGCGGGTCTAGAAATTGAATGTTTTCCAAATGGTACATTATTGATATTAAAACCGATTTGTGCATCGCCAGCCATCAAAGAAATGTACTAAATAATATCTCTAGGAATGAAAAGGAAATTGAAAAGCCTGTCCACGGGCATTTATCAGCAAAAACACTAGCCTCAACTGTAAAATTCAGCAAGTGAGAAATCTACAGACTCCTACAAACAAAGGAAAGCTACTCCAATATATTCAGACTTAAATCCACTTCCAACCTACTTAGAAACACCTGACATAAAATAAACTTTCTCGTGCAGCCCTGGCTCTTCTCCCTGCTCCAGACTGCAGCCACCACGAGGAAGACTTAGGAGTGAGAGACTTTGGGTTCAAATCCCGATTCCCACCTTCTGCCTCCACACACATGGAAGCTGCGTGTGATCTTGTACATGTTATGCAAACTCTCCCAAACCTCAATTTTCTCATTAGTTACAATACCTTTCTTATGAGGTTGGGTGACTAGTAAATGACACAGCACATAGTAGGTCTGTAGATCTTTCTTTCATTTCCTTTTCCAGCTATGGCTTTGTGCTCCGTGGCATACATGTGGTTGCTGAGAAGCACGTTAGCGCCAGTGCGGTATCAGTTCATCGTGCTTGACGGGTTGGCTTGCTTGCTGCCTGTTTGCTGACTCAAAGAATGTAATTTCCTAACGCAGAACACGAAACAGAGTAGTGGATATTTAATCAACATTTTGTTGAATGCATAAGGATCACATACAATATAATTCTGTGAGTAACTTAAGTAAAGCAGTGACATAAATATTTAAAGACTTGTTGAGACTGCAGCTGTAAATCTGTATTGATTGCTACTGCACGTTTTACAGAACGTTCGAAATTTCTGTAGATCATCACAATGAAGGACAGCGCTCCCGGTGATTTGGAGGCAGGTAGTTTCCACTGGTCACGGGAGTGGAGTCATCTGTCTTCCATCAGTGGAGTTTCCAGGCTGGTCCAGGGGCTTTTGGAGATCTTTCAGGGATGGATGACCACAGCAAATTTCTTCTCAATTTTCTACTATTATTTAAATCCCAAGACAATGATATTCATGCCAGAGTCACCAATGGACATCACATATTTGCCTTAAATTTTATCTTTAGAATATATTTGTGACAAATGTTTTAGGACCCATAATTTTTTTAAAAAAAAACATTATGTTCATTCTAATGTGTGACAGTTCAATTTTAACCAGCTGGGGCAACTGCTCTGTCACCTGGCTTGACTATGAAATAAAGCTTCCAGGGTCTTCCTTGTGTACAGGTGTGAATTTCCAATAAGTGTATCACTGTGAAAAAGACTGTGGCTCTACAACGGCCTTTTCCCCTGAACTTAGCTGTGTAAACCAAATCACACAACCCGCACTCTGTGCCCAGTTAAAGGCTAGGCAGGTTCAAGTGCATCCGCCTGGCACCCATTCACATAATATGTTATTGGTCCAATGATCATGCTGTCTTGTGATTATTTTACAACTCGTGAATTTTAAGGGTTTATTGTCTGACTTACATTTGATAAAACATGAAGGCAGTTGAAAAAATAAAACCATATGTCATCTTAAGAAAAACAGAGAAGTATATCCTCATAGTCACGGGTGATGCCAAGCCATCTTAAAGGAGATATGAGTGTGAGGATACAAATAGGTAAGGACTAATACACATGGACACACACTCACACATACTATTCACAGAAGAAAAGGTTGCCGAATTTCACTTCGTTAAAACTAAGCACTTCTGCTCATCAGAATACACTGAGAGTGAAAAGGCAAACCAAACACTGGAGAAGATATTTACAACACATGCATCTGACAAAGGACTTGTACCCAGAACATAGGAGGAGCATGTGCAAGCCAATAAGGAAGAGGAAACCCAACAAACAAATAGGCAAAAGACTTGAGCAGGCACTTCACACACGAAAAAGATATTCGAGTGGCAAATAACCATGTGGAGATATGGTCAGCTTCATTACTCTCAGGAAATGTTAATTATAATTATCATAAGACACCACTGCGCACTCTCTAGGATGGCTTAAAAAAAGACTTAAAGCTAAGCGGTGGGGAGGAAGTGGGGCAACGAGAGCTCTCATGGATTGCTGGTGAGAGAGTCCCTTGTACAACTTCCTTGGAAACCTGTTTGGCAGTCTCGATTGAAGCTGAGCAAACATATCCCTTAGAACCCAGCAGTTAGATTACTTGGTATAGATCCAAGAGATAAAAGTGCATATACCCACAGGTGAATGTACAAAAATATACATACCGGCTTTAATTAAAAACTAGAAATAATCCAAATGTCATCAAGAGTAGAATGGAGAAATCCACCGTGGTGTGTTCATGGAATGGAATACCCCACAGGACAAAAACAAAGAATAAATTACGGCTACACTCAGCGACATGGATGACTCTCACAGACACAAGGAAGAATGAAAAAAGCCAGACACAAAAGAGAATACACCGTGTGTTAATTTATAAGATGCTTAAGAATAGGCAAAACTCATCTATAAAAAAGAGGTCATAATAGTGATCATACTTGTCTGTGTGTGTGTGTGAGCTGTGACTAGTGAGGCGCGTGTGAGAATGTTTTCATTGCAAACATTTTCTTTCTTGATCAGAGTGATAGTTATTTGCAAAGCGGGCATATATACGTAAAAATCTATTAAAAGAACACTAGATTTGTCCACTTCATTATATGGATGTAAGAGTGTAATAAAAAAGGAGAAAGAATGACAGCTGGTAGTGTGCTGCCAAATAGTTAACAACCAACTCTCTAGGGAAAAACCTCCACCCTGTTTTCTACTATTTCTAACTTCTATGGCATACATACTCTCATCATGGCCAATCTACAGTTATAGTCGATTAAAAAAAGGTGTGCAAAATTCCTGAAAATTTAACATTCAGCTTTCATGAGCTGTTTCACAGTGGTTCATGGAACACCACTGGTGAAAACAACTGATTATGCTTGTGATAGCTCAGATTAGATCTAAAACTGACCTACTCCTCTTTTAAGTTTTTGAATTCACTTAGCTAAGAGGACATCTTAAGGTAGTCGTGTAAGCTGCTTAAAAACTACTTACCTGCTTGAATCAAGATTCTCTTAATATTAAAGAACTAAAAATATAGAAATAAATGGATTACTGATGCTGATATTGTAATTTTCATCCATAACTCCTGGCTTTATTTTTTATATGATTATTATAAAGCTTTGCCATTTTCATTTTATAAGGAAATGCTATAAACATTAAATTTATAAAATATCTATTTCCTATATTGAGGCGTGAAGTACTCAAAACTCTATGACATAAAACATAACTTTTACAAAAGGGAATATGTTTTGATGTGTAATTTGGAATTTCTGAGAGGAGATCAGGAATGGGCTGGATCCAGGGGTTCAAATAACGTCAGAGTTCTATCACTCTTTTAATCTCTCAGCCTGTTTGCCTCTAGCTCTTTGTATTCCAAGCAAGTTCTTTACATGTGGTGAGTGGCAAGTAGTAGCCATGTGTATTAGTCCTTTCTCACATTGCTGTAAAGAAATACCTGAGACTGAGTAATTTATAAAGGAAAGAGCTTTAATTAGCTCAGTGTTCCACAGGTCATAGAGGAAGCATGATGCTAGCATCTGCTCAGCTTCTAGGGAGGCCTCAAGAAACTTACAATCAGGCAGAAGGTGAAGGGGAAGCAGGCACATCTTACATGGCAGGAGCAGGAGCAAGAGGAGGTGGGAGGAGCTGCACACTGACATGCAACTAGATCTTATGAGAACTCACTAACACGATGGCAGCACCAAGGGGGATGGTATTAAACCATGAGGAACCACCTTCATGATCCAATCACTTCCCACCAGGCCCCACCTCCAACACTGAGGATTACAACTTGACATGAGATTCGGGCGGGGACCCAGACAGATCCAAACCATATCATCATGCTTACATTATCCTTACAGCTTCTAATCCCAAAGATAGGGAGAAAGTTTGGCAAAGACCCTAATTGGCCTGACTTAGATCAAATGTCCATCTTAGAACCAACCAGCATGGCTGGGGTACAGGGTTCTGTAACTCACTCGGTTGGAGTGCACCCACTCAGGTCTGGAGACCAGCCCTGGAATCACATAGATTGTGCAGGCTAACTATGGAATGACAGAAAAGTGGCCCTGCACAGTGAGTGGCAATGAGCAGACAAAGGCTTCACACTGCACAGTCTGTAAATTTCATTCAAATAAAAGACATTTGGAAGCGGGAACTCACAGGCAGAGAGGAAGGAAAATTCAAGGCACCGGGAAGAAGCCATGTGAATAGAGACACAGAAGGGAAAGAAGTTGAAGGACAAGGTGAGCGGCCTGCGTGTCAGGGATGTGGAGGCAGGAGGTGGAACAGAAACCGCATCAGACCGGGCAGGGTTGATATTTTTAGTCTTCCCAAACGCTGTAAATTGGATAGTTAAAATATACAGTATATTAAGCAAGGCAGTTATAAGAGGGGGAATGATTTTTAAAGTAAACAGAGATCGGGAACGTTACAGGATTTTTATGTTATGCCGCATAAAGTGATTTTAAGTATTTTAAATTTCAGCAGAGCAGGTACTTACTGTGGATGAAGCCCAACAAAAGCAAAAATTGATTATCAGCTGTAATACTGAAAATGTGTTTTCTCTTTTGCTTGTTGATGCTTGCTTGCCAATTCTAAAAACAGATGTCCAAAATTCTTACAGGTCTCTGCAATTCCCGAGACTCAAAACTAATGGGTGACTTGAAGATTTGTTATATATAAACTTATAGAAAATTTTGTTGTTATGTTTTAATTTTTTAAATGCAAGGTCTTTTGCACCTAAGGCACCTATGTTCTTTAATAATGAACATAGTTTTCTTACATTGAGGGTGGGGTATAGATTGGAATAGTCTCTATGGAAGACAATTTGGTGATATCAACCAAAAATGTACATGCACCTAACTCTTGACTGAGTAGTTTTGTCCATAATAATTTATCCTTCAGATCTATTCGCAAACATGCAAAAAGATGTCATCAACAATGGTATTTGTTGAAACACTGTGATCGCCAACAATTAGAAGTAAACTCAATGTCCATCTTTAGGGAACCAGCTAAAAAATTATATCATAAAGAATTTATATTCATAAAATGGATTATTGTCCAACCTTTTTTTAAAGATTAGTCCCAACAGATTCGTGCTGGGCAGGTCTTGGCTTGCCTGATCTCATCAATGCAGGCCCTGGGTGCAGGATGAGTCTGATGTGACTCCGGAAGCCATGGGGACAGAGGGAAAGGAAGTGCAGAGACCTGGCAACCTCTCCGCAGCTCTGATTCTTCACCTGTAGAATGAGGGCTAACATGTCTACCTTGCAGTGTTCTTGAAACGATTAGAGGTCATTTACCACATTTTAGCCATATGACTGTGCACAAGTTACCCACACATCTCTGAGGCTCATCTTCTGAATCTACAGAATAGGACTCACCTGATAGGATTGTTGTAAAGGTTACGCGAGAACAGCCATGTAAACCACAGGAAATGATGCTTAGGACACCGTGTGCACACAACACCTGGTGCTGGCAGTGATTATTACTATTTCCATCCGGAAGTGATCACGCCCTCCTCTGAAGCCCCCAGCACCTTCAATCTCTCTTCTGGCAGTCACCTTTCCACCTCGTGGGAGAGGTCCATGTCTGACCTTCCATGCCAGGCTCTCCGAGACCACAGCTTCCCGCCCACATGGTGCTTTGCATGCAGCAGGTGCCCTGCAAATGTGAGCTGAAGAATGAACACACGGAAGCTCATTCTGGTAAAGAGCTTTTAAGATCTAGTGGTGAATTAGCGATGGAAATTTTTCATCCCGAAAAAGTAAACCATGCTGGGTGTGGTGGCTCACACCTGTAATCCCAGCATTTTGAGAGTCTGAGGTGGGAGGATCACTTGAGCTCAGGAGTTCAAGACAAGCCTAGGCAACAAAGTGAGACTCTGTCTCTACATTAACAAACAAACAAACAAACAAACAAACAAAACCTAACTAGCTAGGTATAGTAGCATATGCCTATAGTCCCAGCTACTCGAGAGGCTGAGGAGGGAGAATTACTTTAGCCTGGGAGGTCGAGGCTGCAGTGAGCGGTGATTGCACTACTGCACTCCTACCTGGGCAACAGAGTGAGACCCTGTCTGAAAAAAAAAAAAAAAAGAAAAAAAGCAAACAGAAAAAACTAGTAAACCATGAGCAAGATTTAAATGTATTAAATGGATAAACCTCAAAAAAATGTACTTGCAGTGAAAAAATAAAGTCAGAGAATAAGGAATATTCCAAATCACTTACATAAATTTTTAAAGGCATGAAATGCTTTCTGTAGATGAATAGGACTATAAAATTATTACCTAAGATGCAAAGATGAGCACAAACCATGAGAAAGCCTCCTTTGGGTAGGTGGGAGGGGCATGTGCAAGGCTTGAAGGTCAAGGGAGTTTAGCTTTATCTGGATTGTTCTAACATTTTTTTAAAGGACAATGGGTTCATATGGGTTGTATCATCTTGAAAGATAATAAACATGGGTAAAAAACTGGGTACAAATATAGCAAAATGTTAGTAGTGGTTAATTCTGGGTACTGGAAATATTTGTAATTATTTTTCCTTTTTTAGCATTTATATTTAGTTTTTCTATTATTAAATTTATTATAAATTTAATTAAAATATATTACATCTTATTAGCCAAATAAGTAGTTTTTGCACAGATAAAAGAGGCACATTATACAAATTCAAGGTACAAATGATTAGACATGGGAGGATCTCATCCTTTTCCCATCCCATCCTGGCTGCCCAGATCCTCTCGCTACAGTCAACAACTGTTACATGTGTCTGAAGAACTTTTTCAGAGATAGAGAGTAGGTTTATACACGTGTATTTTTTGTACAAATGGTAGCATTCTATAAACACTTTTCAGTAACTTATTCTTTTCAACTTGATAGAACATCTTGTAGTCAGTTCTCTCTCTCTCTCTCTCTCGACTCTTTAAAAAAAGGTTGGACAATAATCCATTTTATGAATATAAATTCTTTATGATATAATTTTTTAGCTGGTTCCCTAAAGATGGATATTGAGTTTACTTCTAATTGTTGGCGATCACAGTGTTTCAACAAATACCATTGTTGATGACATCTTTTTGCATGTTTGCGAATAGATCTGCAGGATAAATTATTATGGACAAAACTACTCAGTCAAGAGTTAGGTGCATGTACATTTTTGGTTGATATCACCAAATTGTCTTCCATAGAGACTATTCCAATCTATACCCCACCCTCAATGTAAGAAAACTATGTTCATTATTAAAGAACACAGGTGCATTAGGTGCAAAAGACCTTGCATTTAAAAAATTAAAACATAACAACAAAATTTTCTATAAGTTTATATATAACAAATCTTCAAGTCACCCATTAGTTTTGAGTCTCAGGAATTGCAGAGACCTGTAAGAATTTTGGACATCTGTTTTTAGAATTGGCAAGCAAGCATCAACAAGCAAAAGAGAAAACACATTTTCAGTATTACAGCTGATAATCAATTTTTGCTTTTGTTGGGCTTCATCCACAGTAAGTACCTGCTCTGCTGAAATTTAAAATATTTAAAATCACTTTGTGCGGCATAACATAAAAATCCTGTAACGTTCCCGATCTCTGTTTACTTTAAAAATCATTCCCCCTCTTATAACTGCCTTGCTTAATATACTGTATATTTTAACTATCCAATTTACAGTGTTTGGGAAGACCAAAAGTATCAGCATGCATCAGAACATTAACAACCTATTTAGCAGTATTTTTTTTTTAACCAAAAGCCTAGAGGATACATTTATCAAATAGGTATTACACATATGATTTCCTCAGAGTGTGTGTTTCTGCTCCATTTCAAACATTCCCATCATCTAAACCGATGGATTTTAGTTTTAATTAGTCTTAGATTCCAGGAGAGTCATCTTAATGTATAAGATGACCTTGGCAGTTGACCAGCAATAAACAATGAGCCCAGCTTTTCTCCGAGTGAGGCTGACAGCCACACAATGGCCTCTGGGGACTGAGCTCCAGTGAACTTTGATGTACCCAATCCAGCTAATAAAACTTCCTGCTGGCGTTTCCTTCAAAAGTACTTTTTTTCCTTTTCTTTTTCATTTACAATGGAAAAGGATGTAAGTAAAAGGAGAAAACAACTGTGGCAGAGGGAATTTTTCACTTGGAATGGATGTCAGAATCACAGCCAGTTATTTTGTGGACACTGACAAATTGATTATGAAGTTTTTATGGAGAGGCAAAAGACTCAGAATAGCCAACACCAGGTTGAAGGAGAACAAAATGAGAGGACTGACACTACCTGACTTCAAGACTTATTCTAGAGCTACGAGTAATCAAGACAGTGTGGTACTGATGATAGAAGAGATAAACAGATCAACAGAACAGAATAGAGAGCCCAGAAATAGACCCACATGAATATAGACAGCTGGTCTTTGACGAAGGAGCAAAGGCAATGCGACGGCTGGAAGAGAGTCTTTTCAACAAACAGTGCTGGAACAACTGGACATCCACGTGCAAAAATAGAAAACAAAGAATCTAGGCCGGACACAGTGGCTCACGCCTGTAATCCCAGCACTTTGGGCAATCGAGGCGGGTGGATCACCTGAGGTCAGGAGTTCAAGACCAGCCTGGCCAATACGGTAAAAGCCCGTCTCTACTAAAAATACAAAAATTAGCCAGGTATGGTGGTGTGCACCTGTAGTCCCAGCTATGTGGGAGGCTGAGGCAGGAGAATTGCTTGAACCTGGGAGGCAAAGGCTGCAATGAGTGGAGATTGTACCACTGCACTCCAGCCTGGGCGACAGAGTGAGACTCCGTCTCAAAAGAAAGAAAGAAAGAAACTAAATCTAGACACTTGCAATGGATGCAATCGGCTATGGGATGTCAGGGGAGGAGACTTTGGAGGAAGATGCCAGAGCAGGGCTACTGAGGGGAGCCGGGACTTCTTTCCTGAAATCCAAGAATAAGAAATCCTGCCTAACTGGGAGTGTCAGCACTGCCTGCGAAGGTTCCTGAGATGCTGGAATTCTACAGTATTCTTTGCCCTCCAATGAGGCTACCTCTGCTGCCTCCTCCTTATTGTGCCCTGGGGGGCTGCAAAACAATCAAAAGGTAACAATTACACCCAACCAGGGGCTTCTGCTCCAAGCAAATAAGAGGGCAAAGTAAATACTCGTTGGCTTTGTCCGGGCTTATCTAAACAGGCTCGTTAATGGTTGCTTCCAAAAAATGTATTTTGCCTCTTTGAGGAGAGGAAAATCAATAACAATATTAGGTTTATGTGAAGGTCAGTGGGTTCAGCACTTAGCATCTCTTATCCTCAGGTTTTAAAGGAAACTATGAAGGAGCATTATTTCTGACAATCCTGCATGGGAAATGTCTTGACTGAGATTCTTGGACTTCATAAAAGATTTATGGTGGAAATTCTGCAAGTAATATCTTGTTAGAATAACTTCTGTGCTAACCTCAAGTGACAAGTGATTGCTCAAACTTGTTCCTGGGGCTCCTGGGCCTTCTCTTTAATCTTTTATTAGCTCTGTTCTCCAAACTTGAAATGCAAGGGATGGCAATTGTTTGGGTCCATTATCTTTGATATGAGTGTCTCTTCTGTATTCAAATATCTGTTTTCTTTTTCTGAATTACAAATGAAGTAAATGTCACCATTTGATGGTAATGGATGGCATTTAAATACACACTGAATGTCGCATTGCTTAAAAGTCAAGACCCCTGTAAGCAATATTAAGTGATAGGCAGAGAGTGTTTTCTGGGATAGAGAAGACAGGGGGAAGAGTTCACAGCTCTGATGGTAAACGCAGGGAAAATCCATTGTCCCAAGATCTTGACACTTAGAAACTGAAAATGAAGAAAACACAAGTGTTTGTGTGTATGATGTGTGTATATGCCATCTATATACACATATGTGTGTGTGTGTGTGTGTGTGTATATATATATTTCTGTCTTATATTCATTTAACTTTAATTACCTTCTCACAGGCCCTACATGACTGTATTTGGAGAAGGGCCTGCAAATGTGTGTGTGTGTGTGTGTGTGTGTATGTGTGTGTGTGTATATATGTGTATGTGTGTATATATATATATATATCTGTGCTCTAGCCATTATATTATTAATATAATTCAGAGATAAATAGTTGCCAAAATCATTTTACAATCGGTGATTGTGGTGGATGATTCTGGCTATCTATTGTTATGGACTGATTTGTCTCCTCCCAAACTTACAGGTTGAAGCCCTAACCTGCAACGTGACTGTATTTGGAGCTAGGGCCTGTAGGAGGGAATTAAAGTTAAAGGAGCCCATAAGGGTCCTTATAAAAACAAGCGACACCAGGAGTGCATACACAGAGAAAAGACCACGAAGGCATAGTGAAAATGCGCCATCTGCAAGCCAAGGAGAGAGACCCTAGGTGAAACTAACCTGCCAGCACCTTGATCTTAGACTTCCAGCCTCTGAAACCATGGGAAATTACATTCCTGTTGTTTAAGCCCCCAAGTCTGGCATTATGTGATGGCAGTCCTACCTGATGAATACATCTCCTCGTTAGCCAGCCTTAGTTCCTTTCCTCTGCTGGCAGAATCTGCATCTTATCCCAGATGGAAAACACTGGCGACTTGCTGTCCCAGCCTCCCTTGCCACCCAGGCTGGGCATGTGATCCAGTCCCAGCCGGTGAGACATAAATAGAAGTCTCCTGGGGCTTCTGGAAAAGAAGATGAGAGAGATGGATGTCTGAGAAGAACCACTCACCCTCTTGTTGCGTATGAATTTTACTGCATGAGGAAATGAAGCTGGAGCTGCCACAGTTGTCTTAAGACTCTATGGGAGGCCAAGAGCAGCGCGAGGGAGGGGTCTCAGAGCCTCAATGCAATGGAGCTGCTGGACCAGCCCTGGAAACTGCTTACCCCTACATTCCTTGGTATGTGAGAAAAATAAAACCCCATGTTTGAGCCTCTTTTACTTGAATATGCATTGCTTGGGCTGAAAATGTATTAAATGATCCAATGTTTTGTTTTTTAAAGGAAGTCTGTTGAAAATCTGTCATTCCACATGATACCATGACAGACAGACAAGTATCACATTCTAGAGAATTCTAATTAACCCAGGCCATTAGAGTGAGCACAGAGGTTTTTCCATGTTGCCACAATCTTTTGACTGTGAGCAATTATGACTGTGTGCAATTCTGATATAAGTGCATGGATTGATAAGACTGTCCAGTTTTTCAAATATTTCTTCTAAAAATCAGCAGAATTTCCCCCTTTTCTTCATCTTCACCATGAGCAACCCATCCCAATCCATCATCTTGCTTCTGGCCAGTCCCCATTGCATTCCTCGCTGTCTAAGCATACTCACTTGTTTATCTTTTACTTTAAAAAGTTTCTTTTCTGTAAAAAAATTTTTTTTAGTATTTTTTAATTCAAAAATTTTTTATTTTAAATTTTCATGGGTACATAGTAGGTGTGTATATTTATGGGGTACATGAGATGTTTTGATACTACTTTAAAAAATTTCAAATCAAAGTAACACATACACATGGCTTGACAAGAAAGTTGTGCAGAGGGGCTTACAATGGGTTCCTTGGCTCACCAGTCCCTCCCCACACACAGGTAATCATTTTAACCATTAAATATATATGCTCTCACCATCCCCTCCCCATATATGATTATATCACTAATCGTTATTTTTAGATGTTTAAATAGTTTGTGCCAATAAAAATATACTTAATTTTCCATAGTTTGGCAGTTTCTTAAAAAGTTAAACAAATTTACCATGTGACCCAGTCATTCTGTACCACATATATCTACCCAAGACAAACAAAAACATACATTCCCACAAGGACTTGTATGGGAATGTTCACGGCAGCATTTATTCATAATAACTGAAACATGGAAACACCCCCAGTGTCCGTCAACTGATGAATAGATAAAATGTGGCATATCCGTACAAAGATATTATTCACCAGTTAAAAGGCACGAAGTACTGACACATGCTACAACATGGATGAGTGCTGGAAACATTATGCTCAGTGAAAGAAGCCAGAAACAAAAGACCACATATTGTATAATTCCATGTATGTGAAATGTCCAGAAAAGGCAACTCTGTAGGGACAGAAATCAGGTTGCCAAAAACTGGGACTGGGAACAGGGAGTAACTGCAAACAGGCAGGAAGGATCTTTCTGAGGTGATGGAAAAGTTCTAAAACTGGATCATTGTGATGATTGCACAGCCTTGTAAATTTACTCATAATCATTGGATTGAACATTTAAAGAGTGAATTTCATGGTGTGTAAATTATACCTCGATAAGGCTTTAAAATATTTTTTAAAAATCACATTGTTCTCTAGCTTCTGTTCTATCAACTAGAGAGAGTATTCTTTACTTCCCCCTTTCTAAGCTTAATGTGCCCAGCCTCCCTGACTCCTCTGTTATCTCTGTACACTTTTCAATAGAGTCTTGCTCTGTCACCCAGTCTGGAGAGCAGTGTTGCGATCTTAGCTCACTGCAACCTCTGCCTCCTGGTTCAAGCAATTCTCCTGTCTCAGCCTCCTGAGTAGCTGGGACGACAGGTGCATGCCACCACGCCTGGCTAATTTTTGTATTTTTAGTAAAGACGGGGTTTCACCATATTGTTCAGGCTGATCTCGAACTCCTGACCTCAGGTGATCCACCCATGTCTGCCTCCCAAAGTGCTGGGATTACAGGCATGAGCCACCACACCTGGCCCCTTTTCAACTTCTTTAAGATGTATACAGCCGATCCTCAACATGGTTGGTAAGTTCTTAGAAACTAACTGTGAGTGAAACAACATATAACAAACCAATTTTACAATAGGCTAATTGATATAAGCAAGAGTTAAGTTCCTATGGCATATTTCTGGTCACAGAAACATCACCAAAGTTCTAACCAATGACCAAAACAATTCTAATAAACATTGAAATAAATGTCAGCTCTACATATAATCATTAACGTACCTTAATTAAGAAAGATTGATAAAAACAAGATAATGATGTACCCAATTTTTGGTGAATCAGTGAGTGACAGCTGTCATAGTGGTGGTGGGTTAAATCAAGGAATAAATGTTTACAAAGTGAAAATGGTAAGGAACACGGTCTACCACCACACAGTTCAAAAACAACCCCTACTAAATGTGGCAGGCTCGCCGAGTGCTTTCCTACCATCCTACTGCATCATCTAAGGTTGGACATTTGTATGATTATCATCTGCTTGATGAATTTTTATTTTATAATCATTTGTATTTATATATTCACCCGTTTCACAAGCCACTTATTCCAGTTCAGGGTAGCAGGTATCGGAGCCTCTCCCAGCAGCTCAAGGCTCAAGGAAGCAACTCACCCTGGACAAGATGCCATCTAACGCAGGACTCACTCACCACACACCCACCCTCACTCACAGGGGCAATGTAGGCCCACTGATCCACCTAACTGCACAGCTCTGGGTGTGGGAAGAAACTGGAGTACCTCGAGGAAAGCCAGGTGGACACAGGGAGAAGGTGCAAACTTCACCCGGATGGCGGCCCCTGCTGGGAATCCATGGTTTTCTTTTTGTCAACGTTATAGCAAAACATCATCAAATGAAATGACATTCAAGGACCTGCTATATTTACTTTTACTTTGCAAAGAATGCTAACATTTTATTCTGCTTTACCTACAAATAAATTCTATGGACTTAAAAGCAATAAGCAGCATTGACACAAATGTGATTTTGCAAATATTTTTTCATGAAGAACCAAGTCTTGTGCTGCGACTCTGTTTTCTTTCTGATGGTTCCAATGTCACTCTTCCTGGACCACTCAAAAGAGGAAGTTCAAATGGATTATCCATTTTTGCATTCTGTCATTCACTTAAAATCATGTCACATTTTATTTTTCTTCATATTTGAACAATGCCTTTCTTATGCAATTGTACCCTTTCTCTGCTTCTGGATTAAAAAAATAATAACCTTTCTATTTTAGAAGAGTTTTAGATTTACAGAAAAACCGTGAAGATAGTACAGAGTTCCCATAGGCTTCACAATCAGTTTCTACTATTATTAACATTTGACATGAATCTAGTACATTTGTCACCATTTATGAACTGATATTGATAAATTATTAGCTAAAATCCCCACTTAATTGAGTTTTTTTTTCTGTTTTAATGTAGCATCCTTTTTCTGATTCCATTTTGGAAGCCACATTACACTGAAGCTGTCATGACTCCTTATCCTCCTCTTGGCCGTGACAGTTTCTCAGGCTTTCTTTGTTTTGATTACCAGGACAGTTTTGAGGCAAGCTGGTCAGGTTTGTTGTAGGGCACTTCTCTATTGGAATTTGCCTGATGCTTTTTAATCTTTTTTTGCTGGAAAATGAAATACATACACCAAAAAACACAAACTAAATATATGATCTAATTAATTATTATTATTATTATTATTATTATTATTATTTTTGAGAAGGAGTCTCACCCTGTTGCCCAGGCTGGAGTGCAGTGGCACAATCTCAGCTCACGGCAACCTCTGCCTCCCAGGTTCAAGCTATTCTCCGGCCTCAGTCTCCCGAGTAGCTGGGATTACAGGTGCGCGTCACTATGCCCAGCTAATTTTTGTATTTTTAGTAGAGATGGGGTTTCGCCAGGTTGGCCAGGCTGTTCTCAAACTCCCGATCTCAGATTATCTGGCCTCCCAAAGTGCTGGGATTACAGGCATGAGCCACTGCACCTGGCCAACCTAATTAATTTTTATAACATGAACACCCTTGTAACCACCTCCCAGGTCAAGAAATAGAACTTTGTCACACCACAGAAGCCTCTCCGATAGGCTTTATTTCTTTTAGTCTAAAAGACTGGGTAGTAGAGATGCCTATTGCTACTGCATGAGAGTGATGTTATGAGCTTAATTGTGTCCTCCAAAATTTGTATGTTGAAGTCATAAGAATATGACCTCAGTACATCAGAATATGACTATAATTGGAGAGCAGGTCTTTAAAGAGGGAATTAAGCTAAAATGAGGTAATATCAATGAGCCCTCATCCAATGTGAGTGGTGTCTTTACAAGAGGAGGAAATTCAGACAGACATGCCGAGTACATGCCAAGTGAAGCCCGTATGAAGACATGGGGAGAGGACAGCCATGTACAAGCCAAGGAGAGAGGCCTTAGAGGAAACCACCCCTGCCGACACCTTGATCTCAGACTTCCAGCCTCCAGAACAAAAGAAATTTAAACAAAAGAAATTTAAAGAAATTTCTTTTGTTTAAGCCCCCTAGTCTATGGTGCTTTGTTATGACAGTCAGAGCAGGCAAATAACTGGTCATTGTTTGTTGGTCTTTTCAGCAGACTGAGCTAGGAAACACATAAGCAAACAAACCCACACACTTATATGAAGATAAACGATCTCAAGAACTCAAGTTGCTATTTTGTTATTCCTGATGTTAAAGAGGATACAATACTTTAAATAATATACAAAGTAAGACAGAAGAAATAAAATCAAGTATATCAGTCATTATATTAAATATGAGGGGACTAAACTTTACCATTACAAACAGACATTGTCAGCCAGGTGTGGTGACTCATGCCTGTAATTCCAGCACTTTGGGAGGCCAAGGTGGGCAGATTTGAGGCCAGGAGTTCAAGGCTAGCCTGACCAACATGGTGAAACCCTGTCTCTACTAAAAATACGAAAATTAGCTGGGCATGGTGGTGGGTGCCTGTAATCCCAGTTACTCGGGAGGCTGAGGCAGGAGAATCGCTTGAACCTGGGAGGAGGAGGTTGCAGTGAGCCAAGATTGTACCATTGCACTCCAGCCTGGACGACAAAGCTAGACTCTGTCTCAAAAAGACAAAAACCCCAAAAAACAGAGGTTGTCATATTTGGCATTAAAAACCAAAGTCAGTTAAATATAATTTGTGCATATTTCAAGGAAAGTGATAGAAAAAGCTTGAAAGTAATGGAGTGGTAGTGATACTAAACAAAAGCAATCAAAGGAAAGCTGGAATGTTAAAATCAGACTTCGTGAAATTTGAAGTAGAAACACTAAAAAAATTAATAGAGAAAGTATGCAATGAAAGATCATAATTTATTAGTAATTACAACCATCCAAAATGTATATGCGCCAAGCAATATTGTAACTTATATCTAAAAAGTATTTGAATTGCAAGTACAGCCCAATAAAAATACAATTATAGTGAAAGATTTGGGTACATTTCTCCTTTTCTCTCAGAATTGAACTGATCTAGTAGAAAAAAATAAGTAAGGCTATAGAATAACAGAACTGTGATAAGCAACATGATTTAATAAATGTATATAGAAACTTACACAACTCAAAAGAGATGATACACATTTCTTTCTATATCTATAGAATATTTACAGAACTTGATTGCATTTAAGTTGGTCACAAAAAAACCACATTAGAAACAACAAAATAACAAAATAAATGAGCAATAAAAGAATTTTAACTTATAAGAAATTAAGCAATACACTCCCAATTAGCTGTTGGAGCAAAGAAATCAAAGAGAAATCACATGCCACTAAATAACCATGAAAAGGAGAATATTTATACCAAAACCTATGGGGCACAGAGAATTCTGTAATTATAAAATATTTTAGAGCCTTAAATGCCTTCTATATTAAAAAATAAAATGATAAGAGTATTAAATATTCATCTTAGGAAACTAGAAGACAACAAAATAAACAAGAATAAATTAAGAAAAAAATTAATAAAGATAAAAAGGCAAAATTAATAAAATAGCAAAAACTGGTACAAAGACTGGATAAATCCAACTATTCACTGAAAATACCAATGAAATAAACAAATCTTATGTTACCCTAAGAGAAAATGAAGCAAAATATGTATGTATAGGAATGACAATGGAGCATAACTTCAGATAGATAAATTTTAAATGTTACAAATACTATAATAGAACAGCACATGCAACTCTATGGCAACAGATACAAACACAAAAGGAAATGGGTTTCCTAGTAAAATACAACTTACTAAAACTTACTGAAGAAGAAATGACAAATTGAAAGGACCATTTACCACAAAAGAGTTTGAAAAAATTTTAAAGATCTATCGTTGAAAAAGCAGTAGGACCAGAAGATTCAAACTGAGTCATATCTTGTTGTTATAAAACAAGTAAGTCGGATGTTGTTTAATGCAAGCTTAAGAAAAAGGCAAAGTAAGTTTGTTTCCTGAGTCTGATGTACCACAAGAAAGACAACAACAAAACTAGGAACCATTTTTACTATAAATACAGTTGCAAAAATGTTAAATAAAAGATCAGTAAATAGAATATTCATATGTAACAAAAATTTGTGCTGTACGTCCATGGAAGGTTTATTCTAGGAATAATGATGGCTCCGTTTCAGGGATATTTTTACACTAAGTCATTTTATCAAAAGTTAAAAGAGAAGACCACATGAGCATATCAATGGATGCTTAAAAATCATTTGATAAAAGCCCAGCAGACATTTGCATGACAAATTCTAAGTGAAATAGAAATAGAAGGATGCTGATTAAATAAAATAAAGACTGTTTACCAATACCCAAGAGTAGATATTGTTCTAAAAGGTAAAATTCTAAAATTATTTTAATGAAAATCAGAAACTATGAGAATGACTACTATCACTATTATTGCTTGATTTTGTCAGAGATTTTAGCAAATGTAATACAACAAAAAATAAGTTGCATAAATACCAGAAAAATGGTAAAAACTCTTGGTCTTTGCGGATGATACTATAATATACCTAAAAACAAAAAAATCTCTAGTTAAAAAAATACAGTTGTCGCTTAGTATTCATGGGGAATCCTTTTCTATACCCTCTGTGGATACCAAAATCTGTGGCTACTCAACCTCCTTATATAAAATGGGGTAGTATTTGCATATAACCTGTGCTCATCCTTCCATATACTTTAAATAGTTTCCAGATTACTTATAATACCTAATATAATGTAAATGCTATGTAAATAGTTATTGTACTGTATTTTTTTCAAAATTTGTACTTTTTTCTACCACAAAACACACTTAGTACAATTGCCCACAGACCCTATAAAGCAACCAAACAATAAAAACTACAAAACAACAAGCTAACAACTTCATGATAGGATTAAAACCTCACATATCAATATTAACCTTGAATGTAAATAGTCTAAATGGCCCACTTAAAAGGCATAGAGTGGCAAGTTGGATAAAAAACAAGGCTCATCCATCTGCTGTCTTCAAGAGACGCATCTCACAAGTAACAACACCCTTAGGCTCAAAGTAAAGAGTTGAAGAAAGATCTACCACAAACATGGAAAACAAAAAGGAGTGGGTGTCACTATTCTCATATCAAACTTTAAATCAACAATGGTAGGAAAAGGACAATGAAGGGCATTGCATAATGATAAAGGGTTCAATTCAACAAGAGTGATTAACTATCCTAAATAGAAGTATATACAATGTTTGAGCACCCAGATTCATAAAATGAAATTCTAGACCTATGAAAAGAGTTAGACAACTGCACGTAATAGTGGAGGACTTTAACAACCCACTGTCAACATTAGACAGATTATTGAGGCAAAAAACTAACAAATAAATTGTAAACTTAAACTCAACACTTGACTTATTGGACCTAATAGACATCTACAGAATGTTCTACTCATCAACCACAGAAGACACATTCTTCTCACCTGTACATGGAACATACTTCAAGACTGACCTCATGCTTGGCTATAAAGTAAGCCTCAATAAATTAAAAAAATAGAAATTACGCCAAACATACTCCTGGACTACAGTGGAATAAAGATAGAAATCAATATCAAGAAGATCTCTCAAAACCACAAAATTACATGAATAATCAACTTGCTCCTGAATGACTTTTGGGTAAAAAATGAGGTTAGGACAGATGTCAAAAAATTCTTCAAAATAAATGAAAGTAGAGACACAGCATACCAAAATCTCTGGGATGCAGCAAAAGCAGCATTCAGAGGAACATTCATAGTGCTAAATAAAAGTCTACCTTAAAAAATTAGAAGGATCTCAAATTTATGATCTAACATTGCACCTAGAGGAACCAGAAAAACAAAAACAAACTAACCAAAAGCTAGTAGAAGAAAAGAAACAATGAAAACCAGAGCAGAAGTAAATGAAATTGAGACCCAAATATCCATACAATGAATCAACAAAATCAAATGTTGGTTCTTTGAAAGGATAAAGATCAACAGAGCACTAGATAGATTAACAAAGAAAAAAAAGAGAAGATCCAATAGGTACAATTGGACATGACAAAGGTAACAGCATTACAACTAAGCCTGAAGAAATACAAAAGGTCCTCAGAGACTATTATGAACACTTCTATGCACATGAACTAGAAAATCTAGAGGAAATGGATAAACTCCTGGAACCACACAATCTTTCAAGATTGAATCAGGAAGAAATTAAAACCCTGAACAGACCAACATCAAGTTGCAAAATTGAATCAGTAGTTTAAAAAAAAAAAAAAAAACAACCAACTAAAGAATCCCCAGACTGAATATATTCACAGCCAAATTCTACCAGACATACAAGGAAGAGCTGGTACCAATTTTACTGAAACTATTCTAAAAGCGTTGAGGAGGAGAGACTCATCCCCAACTCATTCTATGAGGCCAGCAGCACCCTGATAGCAAAACCTGGCAAAGATACAACAAAAAGAGAAAACTATAGGCCAATATTCCTGATGAACATAGACATAAAAATCCTCAGCAAAATACTAGCAAACTGAATTCAACAGCACATTAAAAAGTTAATTCATCCCAATCAAGGCTTCATTCCTGGGATGGAAGGCTGGGTCAACATATGCAAATCAATAAATGTGATTCACAACATAAACATAATTAAAAATAAAAACCATATGGTCATCTCAATAGACAAGAAGAAAGCTTTTGATAAAATCCAACATCCCTTCATGATAAAAACCCTCCAGAAACTAGGCATCGAAGGAACATACCTCAAAACAATAAGAGCCATCTATGAAAAACCCACAGCCAACATCATGCTGAAAAAGCAAAAACTGGAAGCATTCCCCTAGAGAACTGGAACAAGACGAGGTTGTCCATTCTTACTACTCCTATTCAACATAGTACTGGAAGTGCTAACCAGAGTAATCAGGCAAGAGAAAGAAATAAAAGGCACCTAACTAGGAAAAGAAGAAGTCAAACTATTTCTCTTCATGGATAATATGATTCTATACCTAGAAAACCCTAAAGACCCCACCATAAGGCTCCCAGAACTGATAAATGACTTCAGTAAAGTTTCATGATACAAAATCAGTGTACAAAAATCATTTTGTACATCCATATACCAATAACGTTCAAACTGAGAGCCCTACAATCCCATTTACAATAGACACACACACATACACACACACCCCCACCCCCCTAGGAATACATTTATCTAAGGAGGTGAAAGATCTCTACAAGCAGAATTACAAAACACTGCTCAAAGAAATCATAGATGACACAAACAAATGGAAAAACATTCCTTGCTAATGGATTGAAAGAATCAATATCATTAAAATGGCTATACTGCTGAAAGCAATCTACAGACTCAATGCTGTTTCAATTAAACTACCAATGACATGCTTCACAGAATTAGAAAAAAAAAATTTTAAATCCATATGGAACCAAAGAACAGCCCAAATGGCCAAGGCAATCATAAGCAAAAAACAAAGCTGGGGCATCAGACTACCTGACTTCAAACTATACTACAAGGCTACAGTAACTAAAACAGTGTGATACTGGTACAAAAACAGACACATAGACCAATGGAACAGAACAGAGAACCCAGAAATAAAGCTGTCAACCTACAGCCAACTGAGCTTTGACAATGTTAACAAAACTAAGCAATGGGGAAAGGACTCCCTATTCAATAAATGGAGCTGGGATAACTGGTTAGCCATATGCAGAATAATGAAACTGGGTTGCTACATTTCACCATATACAAAAATTAACTCAAGATGCATTAAAGACTTAAATATAAGACCTCAAACTGTAAGAATCCTAGAAGAAAACTGAGGAAACACCATTCTGGACATTGGCCTTGGGAAAGACTTTGTGACTAAATCCTCAAAAACAATTACAACAAAAACAAAAATTCACAAGTGGGACCTAATTAAACTAAAGAGTTTCTGTACAGCAAATGAAACTATCAACAGTGTAGATGGACGACCTACAGAATGCTAGAAAACAGTTGCGAACTATGCATCTGACAAAGGTCTAATATTGAGAATCTATAAAGAACTCCAATAATTGAACAAGCAAAAAACAAATAACCCCATTAAAAAGTGGACAAAAGACATCAACAGTCACTTCTCAAGAGAAGACCCATAAATGGCCACAAACATGAAAAAATGTTCTATATCACTAATCATCAGAGAAATACAAATCAAAACCACAATAAGATACCATCTCACACCAGTCAGAACGGCTATTATTAAAAGTCAGATGCTGGTGAGGCTGCAGAGAAAAGGGAATACTTGTATACTGTTGGTGAGAATGTAAATTAGTTCAGCCACTGTGGAAAGCAGTTTGGAAATTTATCAAAGAACTTAGAACTACCATTTGACCCAGCAATCTCATTCCTGGGTATATATTCAAAAGAAAACAAATCATTCTATCAAAAGACACGGCATTTACATGTTCATCACAGCACCATTCACAATAATGAAGACATGGAATCAACTTAGGTGCCCATCAATGGTGGACTGGATAAAGAAAACGTGGTATATAAACTCCGTGGAATACTATGCAGTCATAAAAAAGAATGAAATCATATCCTTTGCAGCAACATGGATGCAGCTGGAGGCCATTATTCTAAGCAAATTAACCCAGAAACAGAAAACCAAATACTGCACATTCTCACTTATAAGTGGGAGCTAAACATTTGGTACTCATGGATATAAAGATGGCAACAGTAGACATTGGGGACTACTAGATGGGGAAGAGATGAGGGACAAGGATTGAAAAGCTAAATACTGGGTACTATGCCCAGTATCTGGGAGACATGATCATTTGTACCTCAAACTTCAGCGTCACACAATATACCCAGGTAACAACCCTGCATATCTAAACTAATCTTGAATCTAAAATAAAAGTTGAAGGCCGGGTGCGGTGGCTCACGCCTGTAATCCCAGCACTTTGTGAGTCCGAGTCAGACGGATTACCTGAAGTCAGGAGTTTGAGACCAGCCTGGCCAACATGGTGAAACCCTGTCTCTACTAAAAATACAGAAAATAGCTGGGTGTGGTGGTGAGTGCTTGCAATCCCAGCTACTCGGGAGGCTGAGGCAGGAGAATTGCTTGAACCCAGGAGGTGGATATTGCAGTAAGCCGAGATTGCACCATTTACGCTCCAGCCTGGGCAACAAGAGTGAAACTCCATCTCAAAAAATAAATAAATAAAATAAAATAAAAACTAAAATAAAAGTTGAAAAAAAAGAAACCTAGAAAAAAATCCACCTAGGAACAAACTACCAAAATCTGTATTTCTTATTGTTGTATTGATAGTTTTTTTTAAAAAAAATAGTTTCTAGTCAAGGTTGGTGGAATCAGGGGATGAGAAGAGCCAAGTGAACTATATTTTAAAGAAAAATTCAGAAGGTGGATGGTTTTAAGATAAATACACAAAAAATAACTTTTGTCCATTCTAGCAATAAGCACCTTGAAATTAAACGTGAAAAATAGTTAGTTGACAATAACGGCAAAACCTGTAAAACGCAAATAAATTTAATAAAAAGCACTCTTGATCTAAATGAATTATAAAATCTTGCTGAAAGACATAAAATGTCTGTTTTTAAAATTTGTTTTTAAAAATTGTATTGCAATTTTTCATTGTGTTTTTTGGGATTATTTCCTATCTGAACAAAAAGAAAATAACTGCTATGATTTTGGATGCAAATATTTTACATTATGAATATATCAATACTATATAAATGATAAATTACTATATAAATATAATGGAAAAGCAAGCAGTTTTTTTGAGTGGATAAAATAATCTAAAAGTTTCTATGGAAGAATAAATTCTAGAGAATAGCCACAAATATATGAGAGACCAAGCTTGCTGAGGGGAAACTTTCCTGGTCTCAGACCATACTGTCAAGGCACTGCAGTAAAACCAACAAGATGTTTGTATAAGACTAAGTAAACAGTTTAGTGGAACACAACAGTGTGAAATTAGATCCAGGAGAGGGAATTTAATATGACAAAAGTGATGGTTTGGTGGGAAAAGAAAAGGTTATTTAATAAATTTTGCTGGCTGGGCATGGTGGCTCACGCCTGTAATCCCAGTACTTTGGGAGGCCAAGGCGGGTGGATCACCTGAGGTCAAGAGTTCAAGACCAGCTTGGCCAATATAGTGAAACCCCGCCTCTACTAAAAATACAAAAATTAGCTGAACATGGTGGTGGGCACCTGTAATCCCAGCTACTGGGAAGCTGAGGCAGGAGAACTGCTTGAGCCCGGGAGGCGGAGGTTGCAGTCAGCCCAGACCGCGCCATTGCAATCCAGCCTGGGGTCAAGAGTAAAACTCCATCTCAAAAAATATAAATAAATAAATAAATAAATGTTGCTGACACAATTCACCATATATCTAGAAGAATAAAACAGTGAATACCTTGTATCTTACTCAAGAATAAATCACAGCTATATTATAGAATTAAATACAAGAAACAAAATGTAGCAGCTTCCATGTATAATTTAGGAGTGGGGAGACCTTTGCCAGACTGACAGTTCAGAAGCTTTTAAATAAAAGATAGACATATTTGAATATACAGAATTAAAAACCCTTTGTATGGTGGATGATATTATAACAAAATCAAACAATAGGTTTCAAAAAATATTTCAGAGAGATGACAAAGTTCATCTCTATCTACTTCATACAAATAACTGTCACAAATTGACAATAAAAAGCTGATAGAAGCAACCATAAAAACATGGATAAAGGATGTGAATAGGCAGTTCAAGAAAGAACAACTCAGAAAAACCAGGAAACATGAAAAAAGTCTTAAATTTATGAGTGATAAAGGAATTGCAAATTAAATAATGTGTCATCACTTACACCCACCAGAGTGTTTAAAATTAAAATACTAGTAATACCATGCTTGTGAAAGTTTCAACTCCCTTACATGTATATACATATATATGTCAATGTGTACATATATGTGGATATTTATCCCTGCATATGATTCTATGAGCATGGAACATTAAGAAAGGCTCATTCTAAATTGCTAGCATAGGTTACTTGTGTTGATGTTGCAGAGCCCATATGAGGTGGGAAGGAAAAGGAGAGGCACAAGGGTGAATCAGGAAACAAAGGAAGACAAAAAATTAGATGGTATTTGATATGGTTTGGCTGTGTCCCCACCCAAAACCTTATCTTGAATTGTAACCCCCATAATCCCTGAGTCAGAGGGAGGGACCTGGTGGGAGGTGATTGAATCATGAGGGCGGTTTCCCCCATGCTGTTCTCGCGATAGCGAGTGAGTTCTCATAATAGCGATGGTTTTATAAATGTTTGGTAGTTCCTCCTGTGTTCATTCTCCTCCCTGCTGCCTTGTGAAGAAGGTGCCTTGCTTCCCCTTCCCCTTCTGCCATGATTGTAAGTTTCCTGAGGCCTCCCCAGCCATGCTGAACTGTGAGTCACTTAAACCTCTTTCCTTTATAAATTGCCCAGTCTCGGGCAGTTCTTTATTGCACTGTGAAAACGAACTACTGCAGCATTTTATTTTATTTATTTATTTATTTATTTTTGAGATAGATTCTCACTGTCGCCGAGGCTGGAGTGCAGTGGCGCAATCTCAGCTCACTGCAACCTCTGCCTCCCAGGGTCAAGTGATTCTTGTGCCTCAGCCTCCTGAGTAGGTGGGATTACAGACCTGCACCACCACGTCTGGCCAATTTTTGTATTTTTAGTAGAGACGGGGTTTCACCATGTTGGCCAGGCTGGTCTTGAACTCCTGACCTCAAGCGATCTGCCAATCTCGGTTTCCCAAAGTGCAGGGATTACAGGCGTGAGCCACTGCACCTGGCTATTTTTATTTTTGAGACAGAGTCTCACTCTGTCACCTAGGCTGTAGTGCAGTGGTACTATCTTGGTTCACTGCCAACTCCACCTCCTGAGCTCAAGTGATCCTCCTGCCTCAGTGTCACAAGTAGGTGGGACTACAGGCATGTGCCACCACATCCAGCTAATTTTTGTACTTTTTGTAGAGATGGAGTTTTGCCATGTTACTCAGGCTGGTCTCGAACTCCTGAGCTCAAGCAGTCCACCTGCCTTGGCCCCCCAAAGTGCTGGGATTACAGGCATGGGTCACCATGCACAGCCTTAGATGATATTTTAAAAAGCATCAGCGATATGAGTATTTTATGCATTTATGTGAAGTTATATATATGGGTACATACATGTATACATTTTTTAAATAAAGAAAACGTTTCCCTTAGAATCTTGATGCTATTGGTCTATTGTTTCCCCTCTTCCACTTTATTATAAATTGAAGAATTTAAATAAATCATAGTACAATAAACACCTGGATATCCTTTCTTTAGATTCACTGAGAACCACTGACAACAGGTTGATATATTTGTTTTACCTATAGGTGTGAGTGCCTGTGTTTATAATGTATGTATGTGTATTGAAACACATGTATTGATTTTCTGAACTATTTGAAAGTAAGTTGGAGTCAAAATGATACTTTATTCCTAAGTACTTAGCATGTATCTCCTAAAAAGTAAGGACATTTTCCCAATATAATCATGATATTTTCATCATGCTTAAGAAAACCAAAGCAATTTTAAGTCATCTAATAACCACTCCGCTTTTTCCCAGTTGTTTCAATGTCATGTATGTGTCCATTGTTTTTCTTTTTGGAACCAGGATCCAATCAAGTTTCATGGATTGCATTGCACTGTCATTTCTTTTCAGGGTACTTAAATTTGAACTCTTTTTTTTCATGGTATGAGTCTTTGGCAGTGTCCTGGCTCTGTTTTGCTGAGTGTCTTGTACAGCGTGAATTCATCCTTCCTGATCTCGTCTGACCATGTATTTATTTCCAGAGTTGCCTCGAGTGGAGTTCTGATCCTTGGTTAAAACTACAGATGGCACTAAATTCCCTAATATTTTTTCCTGCCTATTTTTCTGTCCTGTCCTCCATCATGCAGAGTGTATTTTGTTCGTGGGCATCCAGGGTCTGTGAGGGTAGAGCAGCCCCGTTCCCGCCCAGGGCTCCAGTTCCTTCGAGCAGTGCTCTTGGCTACTGCTCCCACAGCTGGGCCTCAGCAGCTCCACCTCACCATCTGTTCGCTCTCCTCCATAAATTTTGTCCTAGTCTGGGCTATACAGAGGCAAGGGCCAAGGAGCTACCACCTTGCTAGGAAGTGCAATCCCAGGTAGGAGAAGCCTCAGAGAAGCGATGTGGCACAGGGTAGCAGGGAGAGCCACGTGGGATGCTCTGGCCTATGAAGCACAGTGGACTGTTTGACATAGCAGGCCTGTCTTCCAAGGGCTCCAAGGGTTTCTGTCTCCCATTATTCAAAGGTTTACGCCAGGACATTACCCTTTCCACACTTTCAGGTGGCGTGAGTGTGGCAGTCCAGTAGGACCTTGAAGCAACCTATGCCTCAGCATCCAGGGAAGGCCAGGGCAGGTGACAAAGCTGGATCCGGTCCTGCCGGCTGGAGGCCGCTGAAGGTCTTCTAGAGTGCGTTGCTGTCATGCAGCTGGGACAAGAGGCAAGGTTGGGAAGTGTCCCATGCCCCACTCTGGCTGAAGGTCTTCCTCTCATTTGCTTCCTGTTGACTTAGACCCTTCTTGTTGCTTACCATAATTTAGAAGGGTGGTAGTAGAGAGGGAAGAGAGACGCACAGAGTCAGTCCTCCCTGGGGAACAGTGAGTAGCCTCTTCATCTGCTTTGTGGGCTTCTTAACATATGAAGAGGTGAACTCAGTGGTGTGCTAGTGAATATTTAACAATGGGCTCCCTGGGGAAGAAGCCCTGATTTGTAGCATCTGCTGATTTCCATGGCATAAACACTTCTACCACAGATGACTTCAGGCTCCCAATGTAATGTCACCAAACGCAGAGTGGGGAAGGGATGTGCACAGTTAGCTGCTGTGAGCTGGTAAAAGCTGATCCAGCACATCCCTGTGTGAACTGGACAATAAGTAATGAAGGACAAAGTAAGCGTGGGAGACGCGCTCTACGGTCAAGTTGTGAATAGCAGAAAAAGTAAGTAAGACAAAACAAAAACAAAATGAAAAGAGCAGTCCTCCATTTATTGACCCTTTATATACAACAAATGGCTGACTTAACAACCAAAATCTTGGAAAACAGCTTGTTTCTAATCTGAGGGCTGCATGTATTTCTTAGCTGTGTCTGACTTTCTTGAGTTATTTCCAAATCCAAATTAATGACAGCAACAATAACAACAATAACAAACTAGAGATAGTTTGAGGGGGATGCAAAGAAGTAGATCTTACTTGTTATGCCCATGGACTTTGCAATCAAACAGATCTAGATTTGATTTCACTATCCCTCAAACAACTATGGGAATTAGAAAGGACCCAGCCCTCCAGTAATGCCTAACCACAGCCTATCCCTGCCCACACATTTAACTCGCATGACCTATCTCCTAGCAAAAGGGTTTTGTCTTGTGGAACACATTAATATCACCTGGTGAGCTATTAACAAAAGTCTTGCCCAGGCTCCACTCTGGACAAATTAAATCAAAATTTCCAGGTGATTGTAGGATGCCTCCAGGGTTGAGAATCACTGCACTGGTTGGTACATAAGCATAAAATGATTTCACTTCAATGGTCATCATGGCCATTAAATCATATCCTTTTCTTGACAAATCTGGTGAGTTCTCAAGGAATATCACTGAAAAATCAAAGCCCAGCTGTCTGTCTTCTGATGGCTTCAGTTGTGACTAGAAGACCCTTGAGGAAATGGCATTGAGTTGAGTTGTTTGTGTGTGTACTGGATACTGAAGAGCCCAGGAGAGTGACCCCAAGACAACGGGCTGGTGCTTGCCCCCTTATTCTAGCTGTGCAGATCCTAGAATGAGCAACTTCTGTAAGGTGAATGAATGTCAACCAGGTGCTTACAGGCAGTTTGCAGAGAATCTTCCTGTTGTCCTACCTAAGTCCTGGCTGGATGGAAGTGGTTGTAAGTCCTGAGAGGTCTTCATAATTTAGCTGCTGTTTCCCTAGGGCTCAGGCAACCAATGTTCGTGTCCTACCCTCATGCATGGCTTGGGTTTTGCAGTGAGGCTTTTGCTGCTCCAACATTTCAGCATCTGACATTCAAGTCCATCCTGATCTTACCAATAATACTTTGCCTTAATGGATTTTGACCATTTTACTCTCAGATCATTTTTTCTTTCTAGGCCAGAGGGGCCCCAAACTAGCAGCCTATCCTTCTCAGTAGCCCCAGCATCCCTTCTTCTATGGCCCTAGTTTAGGTCTGAGAGGCATAGTTTAAAATTTTTTATTGTTATTTATGTATTTATTCTAGAGATAGGGTCTTGCAATGTTGCCCAGGCTGGTCTTGAACTCCTGGCCTCAAGCAATCCTCCTGCATCAGCCTCCCAAAGTGCTGAGATTACAGGCATGAGCCACCACGTCTGGTCAAACAGGCATAGTTTTACAAATATGTAAGTGGATAAATGCTGTCTAGTCTTACTTCATCAATTCTATCAGTTGGATGCTTTTGGTTGGAAATAACAGAAAATCCAACTAGAAGTGACTTAAACAAAGGAAATGCTATTATCTCATGTACCAGGAATTCTGGAGGTAGACTGGTTCAAGGGTAGCTGCTTAATTAAGCAGCTCAGATATTATCAAAGACCCAGGTGCTTTCTATTTTTCCACTGTGTCATAACCTCATGTTACCTATTGTTCTCAGGCTTGTCACCTGATGGTACAGATAGGTGCCTCAGCTCACTGCTTCTTGGGCAGACACAGCAGCGTGAGCAGGAGAGGAAGAGTCCTTTTCTCCTGTGTGTTTCTTTTATCTGCAAGGAAAATGTTGCTCAGGAGCTTTCCAGAAGTTTCCCCTAATATCTCAGTAGCAGAATTTCATCACATGCCTACCCCTGACCGATCCAGTAGCAAAGAGAATGGATGAATAGTTTAGACTAATTAATAGTTAATCTTCCGAACTGTCTGCCTGAAGTACATTGCCATCTTATTTTCAAGAAAATTGGGGTTTGTTGGTAAAGTGCGTGGGAAGTCATAGTTGTAGTGCAAGCAGCGAACCGTGTCTGCAATTCTAAACGCCTCCATCACAGCAGTGTACTTAAGAAACATGCCCATACTGATTCCCAGGGAATCAAGAATTAAGCTGTCTCAGGATCTTCATGTTACACCAGAGATACTGTTGATTCCTTACATTTCCAAAGGTATCTTTATTTGGCCTCACATTTCACTGACGGTTTGGCTATGCATGGACTTCTTAACTCCAAAACACTTTTCTAAGAACTTTAACACCTTGTTTCACCATCTTCCAGCATTCAGTGTGTCTGAGTTCAGTCTGAACTCTCAAGGTTAACCAGGTAAAATGCTTTTTTCTCTCTGGAACAGTGTGGAATTTCCTCTTTATCTCTAGAGTTCTGAAATGTCACCAAAAATATCTAGGTGTGGACCTTCTTTGACTCATCCCCTGGGCACTGCTTTCACCTTTTTTTACTCTCTTTCCTCTGCTTCTGGAATGCTAACTAAATGAATGTTTTACCTTTTGGGTCTATCATACTTATTTCTTTTTTTCTGATTTTCTGTTTTTGTCAACCATAAATTATGTAAGTTTTCCTTGGCTAGATCTTGTAGACCAAGGGTCTGTAAACTACAGCCAATGGGGCAAATCTGGCCCACTGCCTATTTTTTTATGTACCTTGAGTTAATAATGGATTTCAAATGGTTGACTCTCTCCTGCCATCCATGTTTCTCTGCTGGCCACGTGAAGATGTGCTTGCTTCCCCTTTGCCTTCTGCCATGATTGTAAGTTTCCTGCGGCCTCTCAGCCATGCCTCCTGTACAGCCTGCAGAACTGTGAGTTGATTAAACCTATTTTCTTTATAAACTTAAGAGAAAAATTGAAAAAAATAAAAGAAATAATAATGTTTCATGGCAGGTGAAAATTACATGAAATTTCAGAATTCATGTATAAAGTTTTATTGAAATACAAGCCATGCCCATTTGTTTACATATTGTCTATGGTCACTCAAAAGGCAAAGTTGAGTAGCTGTCACAGGGACTGTATGACCCACAACGCCTAAAGTATTAACTTTGTGGTCCTTTACAGAAAGAGTTTGCTGATCCCTATTCCAGCCTATCAGTCTGGGTTTTAGCCATGCTCATTGTATTATTCAGGTGGTCTACTGAATTTTTTTTGCATAATAAATTTTTTTTGAGATAGGGTCTCACTCTGATGCCCAGGCTGGAGTGCAGTGGCATACTCATGTTGCACTATAGCCTTGACCTTCTGGGCTCAAGTGATCCTCCCACCCCAGTCTTCCTAGTAGCTGTGACTACATGTGTGAACCACTGTGCCTGGCTAATTTTTGTATTTTTTGTAGAGATGAGGTTTTGCAATGTTGCCCAGGCTGGTCTTGAACTCCTGAGATCAAGTGATCCTCCTGCCTCAGCCTCCCAAAGTGCTGGGATTACAGGTGTAAGCCACCACACCTAGCCCATAATATTTTTAATTTCTAAAAGTTTTTGTTTTTTGGCTATTATTTTATCAGATGGATCATTTTGTTATGAGTTTAATATTCATTTTTATTTAAAGTAAACTTTCTGCACAAATACTCAACAGGACACAAATTATAATTACAAAACTCAATAAATTTTCACAAAGTGAACATATCCATAGAGTGTTTTCTTTCACTCAACATTATGTTTGTGAATTTCACCCATGTTGTTGTGTGTAGTAATCATTTGTTCATCTGCCATCCATTGGTTGATCAGGCCAAAAGTATATGTATTCCATAGGACTACATCATAATTTATTTAATAGTTCTACTACCAAAGTTGTTTTTAGGTTTTGGCTTTTAAAAGTAGTATGGCTATAAACATTCTTGTACGTATTTTAAGGAACATATTGTACACATTTCCATTAAGTAGTAGATTGTTGAGCTATAGAATGTGCATATAGGCCGGGCGCGGTGGCTCAAGCCTGTAATCCCAGCACTTTGGGAGGCCGAGATGGGTGGATCATGAGGACAGGAGATCGAGACCATCCTGGCTAACACGGTGAAACCCCGTCTCTACTGAAAATACAAAAACTAGCCGGGTGAGGTGGCGGGCGCCTGTAGTCCCAGATACTCGGGAGGCTGAGGCAGGAGAATGGCGTAAACCCAGGAGGCAGAGCTTGCAGTGAGCTGAGATCCGGCCACTGCACTCCAGTCCAGGCAACAGAGCAAGACTCTGCCTCAAAAAAAAAAAAAAAAAAAAGAATGTGCATATATTCAGACAGGATAGATACTGTCAAATTCCCACCAGCAATGTATGAGAGATTCAGTTGCTCCATATCTTCACCAGCACTTGGTAGTATCAGTCTTTTTAATTTGAGTCATTCTGGTGGCTATGTATTAGTATTTCATAGTGGTTTTAATTTGCATTTCCCTAATGCCTAATGGGTTGAGAAATTTTCCATATATTTTTAGGCCAGTTAGATAACTTCTTTTGTGAAGTGCCTAGTCAAGTCTCTTGCCCAGTTTTCTACCGGATTCTGTATCTTTCTCTTATTGGTATAGGAATTCTTTATATATTTTGGAAGTGAGTCCCCTGTCAATCGTCATGGCTTATCTTTTTTATACTCTTAATGATGTTGTGTGATGACTAGAAGTTATTAATTTTTAGTGGTTTAACTTATCAACTTTTTCCCTTAATGGTTAGTGCTTTTTATGTTATGCATAAGATATCTCTGCCTACTTCAAAGCCATGAAGATATTATCCTTTATTTTCTAAAAGCTTTATTGTTTGCCCTTTCACAAGTTGACCTTCAACTCACCTAGGATTGATTTTTGTTAATTATGTGAGGTAGTGGTTATGATGCAGTTTTCCCACATGGATATTCAATTGACTCAGTTTTATTCCTTGAAAGGATCATCTTTTTCCATTGTACTGTTACATTTCCTTGGTCATAAATGTAGTGACGGTATGTGTGTGGATCTGTTTCTGAATTTGGTGTTCTGTTCCATTGCTCTATCTGCCCATCATTGCACCAATACCACATGACTTGATTGCTGTAGCTTTGTAATGAATTTTGATGTCTGGTAATGTGAGTCCTCCAGTCTTATTCTTCTTTAAGATTGTCTTGGTGATTTTGGGCATTTATCATTTCCTTATAAATTTTAGAATCAACTTGCCAGTTTGCACACACATTTAAAAAGACTTCTGAATTTTGATTGGAATTTCATTCAACTTAAAACTCAATTTTGGAACAATTTATATCTTCATAATATTGACTCTTCAAATTCATAAATTTGCTATATACCATCATTGGTTTAGGTCTCCCTTCTTTCTCCCTTCTTTTGTTCCTTCTTCTTTCCTTTGTTCCTTTAAGTCTTTAATTTCCATGAAAGTTTTGCCAGTTTTTGTGTTTATAGATTTTGCAACACCTTTTGTTAGCTTTATTCCTAGATATTTTGTTTATGGATGCTATCATAAATGATAGCATTTAAAATTTTAATTTCTATGTGTGTGTTGCTGGTACAATGAATTTCTGTATATTAAGCATATATCCAACGACCTTAAATTCACTTCGCTGAATATTCTTTCCAATTTTCTAATATTTGAACACGTGTTTGACTAAAGGTAGTTTTGTTTTTTCTTCCTTTATCCTTAAACTTTTATTTTTTGCCTTATTGTAGCGATTAAGACCTTCAGTACAATGTTGAATCAAAGTCGTAGTAGGCAATCTTGTCTCATTCCCAATGTCCTGGAAGAATGTTTCCAACAAATTATGATGTTCACTAAATTATATTTTTCTGCTTTTTGTTTGATGCTCTGAACTTAGAGTTCTCTACTATTTCTATTTTTATTATGAATGGGTATTGAATTTCATTAAATGCTTTTTCTGCATCTATTGAGATGATTATATAATTTGATAATGTAGTACATTATTTTGATTGAATTTAAATGTTAAACCAACTTTGCATTCTTAGAATAAACCCTACTTAATAATGATGTCTTATCCTTGTTATCTATCATTGAATTTGATTTGTTTATATTTGTTTAGGCCTTTTGTGCCTATGTTCATGAAGGAGATTAAACTGTAATTTTCCTTTCTTACTAACTGCAGATTCTAACATAGCTTATTTTATGCCAATGTTTCTTACAGAGAGAAAACTGCCAGTTTATAAACCCCAAGTATTAGAATCTGGATATGCTTTTTGGGGAAAGCCCCCTACACAACTTTGGCCAACCATGGCATGTGTGTTTGACCCCACCCATGTCTTTTGCATTTCAGTAAATGGTATCACCATCCGTTGGTTGATCAGGCCAAAAACAGTATTCACCATAAATTCCTCTCTTTCCCTCACACCTTGCATCCAATGTATTAGCAATTCCTTTTGGCAGTAGCTGCACACATATTCACAACTCAAACTATTTCTTGCATCTTCACTGCTCTTCCCTTGCCCCACTGTGGTCTTCATCTGCCTGGATTACTGCATTGTCTCCTAAACCATCTCCCTACTTCTACTCTTATCTTCTTCCCCTGTAATTCATCCTATACTCAGAAACCGGAGAGATATTTTAAAACTCTATATCTAACCATGTCACTTCTCTGCTTTTATCCATCCACTGGCTTCCCATTTCAACTTGCAGGGTTTCAAATATGATCTGGCCCTTGTCTACCTTATGAATGTCATTTCCTACTCCTTTTCCTGTTATTACTAGGATTCAACCACTTAAGTACTCTGTCAAATTATCAGGTATTATTTTCTTTATAGGGAGTATGCACATAAAACAATATTTATTTTTTCCTTGCTTATTTTTTCCTACATTCCCCACACTCTTTGAGAGTTGAACATTCACTGACAGCCATACCCCAGCACTTATGACAGTGTCTAATAGAAGATGCTGGATACGTGTTTGTTGACTACCTGCTTTGTTTAATCATCAATCCAGTCTCATCTGTAGCTGATCTTCTAGAGTTTCCTCTAATTATCTGGTCAGTTGCAGACTCTGTTTCTTATTTTCCAGGACTGGTTTGTTTTTTTGTTTCTTTGTTTTTCTTTGAAAATACCTCAAATTTTGTGATTTCTATGGGAACTTGTAAGCGAGGAGAGACAGGAGTGTGTGCTTAGCATGACATTGATTTAGATGGCATCAGTCCTCACAATTGTATGATTTTTCTTTAGCAATATTTAACGTATTAATTCATTTCCCCAGTTATTGATTGCCTGCTCTGAACCAGGCACTGGACTAGGCACTTGAGACAAATTAGTGAACAAAACAGACAATGATTTTTATCCTTGGAGCTTATAATCTAGCTGGGAAGACATAACACAACCACGAGTGAAATTACATCATATGTCAGAAGGGGATGGGTCATACGGAAAAAAGGAAAATTAGAGCAGCTGAAGAGGTTTGGAGGGGGTGGGAGGGAGGCATGGAAGCAGGTTGTAGTGTTCAGTGGGGGCTGGGGTCAGGGAAAGTGAAATTTGAGCAAAGACTTGGAGCAGGAGAGAGAGCTAACCAAGCAGGTGTCTGGGGGAAGAGTGTCCAGGCAGAGGGAATACTAGACTCTAAGGTGGCAGCACAGCTTGGGTATTTGAGGAACAGCAAGAAGGCTGATGTGGCTGGCACAGAGGGAGCGAGGGAAAGAAACAGAGGAGAAGAGGTTAAAGAGGTAGAGGGGGATAGCTCACCTAGGGCTGTATTTGCCATTGTGAGGGCTTCAGCTGACAATGAGTGAGACGATAGTCATTAGAGTTTTGAGCAGAGGGCTGGTATGATCTGACTTATTTTGTGAGAGGATTTCTCTGGATGCTACGTTGGGAGTAGACTATGGGGCACAAAGGTAGAAACAGGGAGATCTGTTTGGAGGCTGGGGCAGTGTTCCCAGCAATAGATGATGGTGACTTTAAACAGGGCAACCACAGTAGAGGTGGTCAGATGGCATTGGATTCTGGACATATGTATTTTTAATATCTTACAACATGTTTATCATGAACCATTTGAAATACAGAGGAGGTAGTCTTTAAAAAATTATCTTTTCTCTTGAAAATAGGTTGTATTTTTCTGACTGTTTTGTTTGCTGAGTAATCTTGGATTGTATCTTTTTTCTTTTTTTTTTTTTGAGACAGAGTCTGGCTCTGTTACCCAGGCTGGTGTGCAGTGGCACAATCTTGGCTCACTGCAACATCTGCCTCCTGGGTTCAAGCAATTCTCCTGCCTTAGCCTCCTGAGTAGCTGGGATTACAGGTACACACCACCATGCCTGGCTAATTTTTGTATTTTTAGTAGAGACAGGGTTTCCTCATGTTGGCCAGGCTGGTCTCGAACTCCTGACTTCAGGCGATCCACCTGCCTCGGCCTCCCAAAGTGCTGGGATTACAGGTGTGAGCCACTGCACCTGGTCAGATTGTATCTTGACATTGAGAATGTTATCTTGTGAACACGCTGGGTTTCTTTATTTCCTTTGAAGGGTGATTTTCTTTCTTTCTTTTTTGTTTAAACAGGCACTTAACTCAGCTGGAGACAAAGTACAAACTCTGTTTTCCCTGTGGTAGGGGGCAACTCAAATATGAGTGTACCTTTCAGCCTTAGCTGGGCCTCTTGGAATCTGTCCTTCCCATGCACGGTGTAGTGTCAGCCAAGGATTTGGATTGTGTTTGTACCCAGCATCTGGGGCTTCACTTTTGCAATTCTCTTTTTTCTAACATTTCTCCCCTCGTTTCTTATCAGATATGACTGCCTTCAACTCTCTTCTCTGATTCTTTAAATCAGAAAGACTAAGCATTTTCTACTGGACTTTTAACTGCTCAATGTAGTGTATATTTGAGCCTTCACCTGGATAACATTCACAAAAGATGGAGAAACTCATCCACCATCATTCCCTTCTCCCAAGTGTTCACTCCTCTCCAGAATTGGCCTTCTCTGGGTTGCTTTCCAGTGCCTTTAGGTAGTCATATTTTCATATTTTGTTTCTGCATAAGGGTCTGTTTGAAGGGAGTTACTCAGAAATGACCAGAATTGGATATATTTTGAAGTTAGAATGTGGGGTTTGAGAGAAATATAATTTTACTCCAAGAAATATGACCTGGAAATTTGTAAAGATAGAGTTAGTGCCAATCGAGTTGGAGAAGACTGGGCATGGTACAAGTGTCTTTTGGGGAAAAAAATCAGAAGTTCAGTTGTGGACATGTTGAGTTTGAGAGGTTTGCTGAGTAGGCTATTGGATAGTTAAGTATTGAGTTTAGGGGATACATATGGGTTAGAGACATGCATATTTTTGGAATTGTCAGCATATACATTTCATTTAAGGTCATGAGGCTGGGTGAGATTATTGAGAGAGTGAGCGTGGACACAGAGTTGAAGACCAAAGACTGACCACTGGGGCACTTCAAAATTAAGTTGGGTGAAGAAGAAAAACCAGCAAAAGTCCAAGAAGCAGCAATTAGCATGGAGGGAGAGGCTGGGTGCAGTGGCTTACACCTATAATACCAGCACTTTGGGAGGCTAAGGTAGGAGGATCTCTTGAGGCCAGGAGTTTGAGACCAGCCTGGGCAACATAGTGAGACCCTGTTTCTACAGAATTTTTTTCAAAAATGGAAAAGAAAAAAATTTTATCAAAGAAAAAAAAAATGAGAGAAACCCAGAGAGAATGTGAAGAAAATGTATCAAGGAGAAGGAAATGCTGCCAATAGGTCAATTATGATGTGATCTAGGAACTGATTTAGCAGCATGGAGGTCTTTGGTAATCTTGATGAGAGCAGTTTTGTTTTGATTTGTTTTTGAGAGAGATCTTATTCTGTTGCCCAGGCTGGAGTGCAGTGGTGCAATCTCAGCTCACTGCAACCTCTGCCACCTGGGTTCAAGAGATTCTTCTGCCTCAGCCTCCCGAGTAGCTGGGATTACAGGTGTCAACCACCACACCCAGCTAATTTTTATATTTTTAGTAGAGACAGGGTCTCACCATGTTGGCCACGCTGGTCTTGAACTCCTAACTTCAAGTGATCTGCCTGCCTTGGCCTCCCAAAGTGCTGCGATTACAGGCATGAGCCACCATGCCCTGCCGAGAGCAGTTTCAATGGAGTGATGAGGGTAAAAACCTGACTGGAGTGGGTTTAGGAGACAATGGGGAGTTGGGATTGGGGTACTGCAGGGTTTATTTAGAAATGTGGTGTAACGATAAGGATGAGGACATTACGAAGGCAGGGCTCAGAAGAACATGATGTTTAGAATCATGAAGGATGGAAGGGAAGCTAGAAAGACTCCCAGGGAAAGCTCACTGGGCTGTAAGGATCTTGAAATGTGTCAGAGCCTGTGTGGTGGGATGAGGAAGTGAGAAGGGCAGGAGAAGGTAAGGCGACTGTCGCTGGAGTGGTGCCCTGATGTATTTCCACAGTGTAGCAGTTCTGTGTGATGATGAGGCCCAGGATAAGCCGTGGGAGTGGGTGGCAGTGAAGGAGCTAGGAGGCTTGAGTTAGATGAGCATGCATGCTGACAGTTAAACCACGCAGTGTGCTGGGAGGATCTGCAGTGGAGAGAAAGATGGGGTCACAGGATCTAGCTGTCAGCTCTTGATGAATATGGGGAAGCAACTGGGAGATGGGAAGATGTCAGCGTGGAGATGAGATAGACATGATATAGCTGGATGATAAAAGCCTCATGAGAAAGGAGGGTTCCATGGAGGTAAAGGAGTGATGGTTTTGAGGTGTTACTCTAACCATCCCCGTGCCTCTTGGTGCTGACATGGGGAAAAAACATTCTTGAGAGATTAGGGCTTTGGGAGAAAGCAAGGCTGCAGCAGCCTTATTACTCTTAAAAACACTAGGGGGATGATTTCTGCTCTATCATTCAAGCCTTCAATAAAATTAGTCAATAGCAAATCCTATTCACTTCTAGAGCTGTTGCTGCTTGGCATTCTGTACTTATAATGTGTTTGCAAAATGCTTGTATAGAGTTTTCTTTTACTTAACTTTTCAGGGTTAGTGGTAAGCCAACGAGAAAACGTGTTCCCTCCACAAAGCCTTCTCTTCACTTCCCATTCAAAGAATTACGATGTCCCCCACGCCACCTTCTGCCTGGTCTCCCCTAGTGCTCAGCTCCCTTCAGGATGAAGCCCTCCTCCACAGTCAGGTCTTGGCTTAATGCTACCTTGGAGATAGACCTTTCCTGATCTATCCTGATCCTGGAGGAGTCTGCTCCTCTCCTCCCAGACCTGGTCTTCTCTCTTTCAGCACACTTTTCTTTTCTTCATAGAACTTACTCCAACATATAATTTATCTATGTGGTTCCCCTTTAAACAATCTACTTCTCTTATTGTAATATAATTTCTCTAGGAGCAGGGTCAAGTTCATTAATGTATTTCCAGTACCTATCATAGTGCTTGGCATGTAGCAGACATTCAATAAATATCTGTTGGGCAGGTATTAGTATCTCCAATTTATAAATGACAAAACTGAGACTCAGAGAAAGTAGCGAGCTTAGATCCCAGCCCAGTTCATCCAGCCTTCCTATTTCTGCAATTCCTCTTTGGATTGGGAAATGGCTTATTCTCTGTCTTAATTCACGATGGTGGATTAAAGATGGCTACACATTCTTTATCACATCCTCTATTGAGAGGTGATGCTTATTTTCCTACTCATCAAATCTGGGCTGGTCCTAAGACTGAGGTGACCAAGAATATGCTGCAGAAGCAAAGTTGTGCCAGTCCCAGGCTTGGCCTTGAAGAGGACTTTGGCTTCCCCTTCTTGGAACACTTATTGTTGGGATTGCTGAACTGCCTTGTGAGACTACCTTTCTGGAGAAACCACATGGCAATACCACATAGACAGACCCTGAGACTACATGGAGAAGGAGAGAGGCCCAGCTGTCCTGGCATTTCAGTAGAACCCCCCCCCCCCATGACTCCAGGCTCAGGTGCCAATCAACTGTAACTACAAGAGAGATTGCAAGTGAGACTAGCAGAAGAACCACCCAGCTGAGCCCTTTTATTTCACAGAACCATGAGTTACATTAAAATAATTGTCGTTTTAAGCATGGTGAAAACTAGGGTGAGGCAGCAGAGGTCCCTGGGGCAAGAAACGCAATGAGGTGCTCACTCTTTGGGCTGACCCTGGGAGTGAGCGCCCCCTTAAACTGCTCTAGGACCCCCACTTGCTTCACCCTAGTCCTGGGACCTGGTTTTCAGCTGCTATGTTTTGGGTTTTTTTGCTCAGCTATGATAGATAATGGAAACACTCATGGTACCTGGCAAAGAGTAGATACTCAGTGACCCACACTGAGCAATTAAGCTGATGATCACAACTCCCAAGTGACGTTGTTTTCACTGGAATATCTGGGCCTGCAATATTTTGTATCCAAACTTTCTTGAATACATTATCCTATAGATTTCCCACATCTTTCCTTAAAGTTCTGAACTCTTGTCATTTTCTCTACTTTAGCAAACATTTACTGAGCATTTTCTTTGGGCTCAACACTGGGATGTATATGGGGCCAGGGGTGACACAAAATGAGTAGGATGAGGATCCTGCACCTCCAAGGAATTGACCACTGACAGACACAGCCTGCTGTGGACAGCTGAGATAGCAGAGGTGGGAGCCAAGCACCGTGGGAGATCTGGGTGGCAGAAGGGGCTGGAGGTTATTATACTGGAACTTGGGGGCCTGGAGGAATCTGTGGAGGGAGCACACTTGTGCTGAGTGTAGAGATGAAGGCAGTTTTGACCAGGAACCATGAGAGGGCAAGGCTGGGCACCATGGATCACACCTGTAATCCCAGTACTTTGGGAGGCAGAGGCGGGAGGATCATTTGAGCCCAGGAGTTCGAGACTAGCCTGGGCAACATAGTGAGACCCTGTCTCTACAAAAACAACAACAAAAACCCCCCACAAAACACTATGAGAGGGCAGAACGGAGAGGACAACAGCTCAGGCACAATTGCTCTGCTCACTTCGACCTTTTGGTTTTGTGTTCTCCTCCTTTCATCCTCTTCCCTCAATCTTTTGGAAGAATCAAGTGAAAAGGGTGTTTATGTAGATCTCTCCAACTCCTACCTAAACAGTCTTACTCTGTGGGCTCCTGCCTTTCTGAGCAGTGCAGTGATGTTTTCCTGGTTAACGGCTAGTCCTCTACCACCATCCAGCTTTATGGTCCTTTAACAAAATGATCTAAACAGACTTGATCCATTGCTCCTGACCTGTAGATATTCCCTAAAGCTTGACTCATTCAAAGTAAATTTGGGGAAAGCTCACCTGAGTTGATGATAGGGTTCGGCTGTGTCCCCATCCAAATCTCATCTTGTATTGTAATAATCTCCACGTGTCAAGGGCAGGGTCAGGTGGAGAAAATAGAATCACGAGGGTGGTTTACCCCATATGGTTGTCATGGTAGTAAATAAGTCTCATGAGTTCTGGTGGTTCTAAAAATGAGAGATCCCCTGCACAAACCCTCTTGCCTGCCTCCATGTAAGACGTCTCTTTGCTCTTCCTTTGTCTTCTGCCATGATAGTGAGGCCTCCCCAGCCATGTGGAACTGTGAGTCCATTAAATCTCTTCCCTTTATAAATTGCCAGTCTCGGATATGTCTTTATTAGCTGTGTGAGAACTGACTGACACAGTTGGTGAAACGCCTGCGTTGAGTACTATGTTCGAAGTTCCTTGCACAACCAGGTTTCCCCATTCTCAGGAAGGGAGGCCGGGCAGACATTCAGGCTGGGCCTATTTTAACTAAATTCTCTATAATTGGTAGATGGGTTGTCTGTAGAAAAGGATGACTAGGCGTTTTCAAATGGAATGATCTCTGTAGGTTAAACATTTATCTTCTGCTTTGCAAACACAGTTAATTTGCTGGGTGAACTCTCTTCCCTCATGCAGAGTGTGGAGGCAAATTCCTCTCTGAATTCCTAGTGAGTGCAGTCCAAGTGCTGGAGGGTGAGGGTGAGAAGTTGGGTTAGAATCCGGAGGAGGGCACAACTGATCCCAGCCAGCAAAGGCAATGGGAAACAGGCAGAACCTGCAGCCCAGTTCATCTCTGTGGTCACCTGCATGGCACCAGGAAAACAGGTGAGTAAAGCCCTTTCAAACGTTTAGAGCCCATTGGGGATATCAAGGTCCCCTAGGAAAGAATCCCCATATTTTGGGGCCCATGGTTTCAGGCTCACTGAAAATCCCATGGACAATAAATATCAATATGAACATATAAGTTACGCTTTTTAAGTTTTAGTTTTACATGACTCTCCTTTTATACTTAAATGTCTGACTGAATTTCACCATGAAGAATTCATCGAAGGCTCAGTAGACTCACCAGCCGTCCTCATTTGTGGAACTGGGAGAAGGGTCCATGACATTCTCCTCCTTCCAGCCTCTCCTCCCTTGGGCAGGGATTGCAAACTCACTGCCTTCGGGGCCCAGGCAGGTGTCCTAAATAAATGAGCTCAGTGGAGGGTGGGCCTGTGGCCAACTGAGGCCCTCAGCTCCCAGACAAGGGAAACATGACTTGCAGATCCTTGCCTGTGGGGAACAGGCCCAGTGTACTGGTGGCCAGATCTTACGATTTTAGTAACACGAGATGGATTTTCCCTTGAAATCAGCAGAAAAACACTGACAGATGAAGCAAAATGTGCCTGTGGTCGCTGCTGGGCTGCCAGGTTGGGGGAGGGAGCTGGGGTCTGGATTCGAGTCCTCTCAAGCCTCTGGCTGTGGGATGTTGGCCAAGTCACGTCCTTTCCTGGGCCTTATTCTCCTTATCTGTAGAGTCATGACTCTGAAAGATTCCATCTCTAAGATGTTGTTTCATTTCAGGACACTGAACCCCAGTATGCAGTGTGACATATACTCTACTAGGAGGTCAAAAATTGATGTTGAATTAATGAGAGAAGGAATTATTCATCTGGACTTTTTTGCAAAGACAATTAACCTGGGAAGAAAGTCTCAGACAAGCCCTTCCTTTTTCTGAGCAAATTCTTTATTGTTTTCTAATTTTTCCTTTGGCGCTTTTTGCCCCCTGGACTTTGGCTTCTTCATTTCCATTAAACCCCAGAGTTTGGAAAAGCAGACCCTCAGACTCCACAGCGGAGCTCCAGAATGCTGCCTCAGGTTGGGCTGGATGTACTTTCTTTGCCAAAGCTTCTGTGGTGGTTCTGATGCACTCCCATGGTCAAGGGTCACCCACCTGAAGACCTGCACCCTTCCACATCCACTGAGCATGAATCTCTATGAGAGCAGGACTCCACTGAAGCTAAATACAGAGCCAAGAAGGACACAGGGTTTCTGGGGATGGCGTTAGCCCAGGGCCCTGTTCATTGTTTTGTGGATGTGGAAACCAAAGCCAGAAGGACAGGTGACTTGCTCAGGGGCATCCAGTCCAGGAGATCACATGGCACCTGTACCTTCTTACAGAATCCCCAACCTGTGCAAAGGAAGTCAGCCCTGATGGGGTAGGATTCTAAAGATGTTATAGATTAAGCTGGGTTTTCCCTGGTATCCATGGAATTGCAGAATTTTTCAACTGAAGGGACCTCAGGAAGAAGGACAACTGGGAAAAAGGAGTCACCTATACTGTACCACCCACCCCCCTGAGAGATTTATTTCACTTAATCTTCTGATTAAATGAAGCATTATTATTTCATGTTTCCAATGAGAGAATGACGGGCTCAGGTGATGAAGGTAAATTCCCCCAAGATCATATAACGTGTAAGTTGCAGAACCAGGACTCAAACTCACAATCTTCTGGCTTCAAGTCACCACTCCCTGAGAGGAATCTAGAGACAGTCTATCTACCAGGTTCATTTTCTTCACTTGTTAGGTGAACAAATGTGGTCTGCAGAGCTCAATGGCTTCACCAAGGTCAAGAGTGAGTGAATGGCATGGCTGGGGCTGCTCTGGTCCATGTGTTTTCCATGCCAGAGTGGCCTCCTGGAGTTCTTTGGTGATGCCTCTAGCTCTGGGTGACACCAGGCTGGTGGAGGCAGATCATATGGATCAGGGATGGAGACCCTCATGCCACTGCTCCCTCTTCATGGCATCCTGAGCTCCAGGAGTCCCTTTGGATCAGACCAAACAACAGTCACCTTCCAGAAGGAGCCACTGGGGTGGCCATCAAAGGCTTGGGACACACAAGCTTGGGGCAGTGGTCCAGGAGTAGAGGCCTCCAGTCTTAGGACCTTCCCCTCCTCATGGCCCCTGGGCCTCTCTTCTTACTTTGGGGTGCTGGCTTTTCCTTTGCTGCTTAGACCTGTGGTCCAGGGATTTCACTCAGGGGCACCCCAAGGGAGGAGTGATGAGGGTGACCCAGTTCCTCATTGCTGGCCTCTCCACTCTCCACTGCCTGACTTGCTCCGTAACATTTCTGTGAGCTTCCAGCACACACCAGCAGCGAGCCCATCTTCTGATTAGTTTCAGCCTGGTAAGTCCTTCCTGCCGCTGAACCACCTGTCTCCCGAGAGGACCTACAGCCAACGCCTCCCACACCAGATGGCCACCCCCTCCTGCCCCTCCGTAGTGTTCCAGCCAAGGCCAGGCCCGGCATGGACAGAAGAGGACCTGAGTGGCTGCGGCCAAGGTCAAAGTGGCCATCTGGACACAGGTATCAGCAGCGTGGAGGGGCTGCCCCAGAAATTACTTTAGCGGGGGAGATGTTTCTCAGGCATTCGGCTCTTGGTTTTCTATTGGTCTCCCTTCAAAATTGCCCCAGCAGGTAGGCAGAGCACCTGATGGATGCCTTCAGCAGCACCTCCTTGGTCAGGGTGAGTCTTGCCTCAGTAACCACTGTGGGAAAATAATCCTATTTCTTTTTCAGCGAGAAGCTTGAGCACTGGGGACCCCGACTCTGCTTATTCAAGGCCCATGAGGCATGATACTCAAGTTCACGGTCACAAACTCCCTGTTCACCCCACAGCTCCTTTTCCCCAGATTCTACCCGCCCCCATTTTGAGTTCTGAATTGTCTCCAGTGCCATCATACCTAAAGATTTCCTTTTAGCTATTCGACTTGCCCTCCCATGGTGAGTCAGTCAAATTAAAATGTGGGGTACATTATTGTATGAAATGTTTACAAAATAGAAAACCGAAGAGGAAACTATGCTTTGTTTTCTGAACAGTTCGAAACCTAAACAGACTTCTTTTCAATTCTCTTATTTTTCTATGTGTACACAAGAAGGCCATTGAGATGGCCTTGCAAGAAGCTTTAGACCAGACCCTCTCCCTTCAGGTCCTGTTGGTAGGTTATATATTCTGAATTTTTTTCTTAAAAAAAATAAAAAGCCAGAAAAACCCCACTGCATTCTGTTTCCAAGCCAGCACAACCCATTTCTTATTCTAAGCAAGTGAACAAACATTTGTCTTCAAGGCCAAGATGTCAGTGTTAAAAAAAAGTGTTTTAGAAAAGAAAATGCAAACCCATAACTCCAAGCCTAGGCAAGGACAGCTACATGCGTTAGCTAATGCATAATTGCAGACTATTCCCTGCTTTTTCCTTATGCTTTTATTACCCCCAAAAGGAGCTCCAAGTGAAATATCAATAATATTACTACTGTAATATTATTACACATTATTACCTCTGCAATGGTAGCTTCAGAAGAGCATCTTTGTTTTCATTCCAATGTGACCTACATTGGATTCATTTTTCCAAAATGGCACCAGAAATGTCTTATCCATTTCCTCAGTAACTGCTGAAATGGAACAAATAAGACTGATCATTTTCTTCTATGAGAGGTACATTTGAGTAAAGCAATCTTGTGCATATGGGGGATGGTGGGGAAATTGGCATAAGTGAATTAAATGTTGGACTTGCAGTTCTATTGGACTTTAGACAAACATCTATGCTGATTGAACACTGATTTGCTGGCATTCCTCAAATCACAGTTCTGCCATCTCAGCATCCCAACTCTTGCAATCTTTTCCATGTGCTTCTTTATGGATGGGCAAATCACCTGACCGTAGCTGCCTGGAACCAAGCTGGCATTGCAGTTTTGCCATTCTTATTCAGTGTCATCTGATGCCTGCCGTCACTTGCCAGCCTCATTTACGCATTGCCAGTTCTAGGGGGGGAAATCAAACCTAATTTGAGCACCATTTTATCTGCTTATTTTACCCACAGATGTGAGTCCATTTTTCTGTAGATTATATAAGTATTTAAACTTTCATTCCAACTGTTTGTCAGCACTTACTACAACAGACAACCAACTAGACAACCCCCACAGTGCCAGAAATACCTTTACGTGAACCTTATTATCAAAAATAGAATGCAATCAAGACCAGTGGAGGTTACAGTAAAGTCACCAAAAATGACTCAAATGTCCCTCTGAGCTAGCTCCTATGTTCTGAAAATATGTGGTGGGTGGAACGAGTCTTTGACATTCCCAGATTTGGCTCCTCCAAGTGAAATATTAATATGATTACTGTTGCATTTGGCAATATGAAGAAGCTTCCAGTAATAAGCTGAATAGACAAAGACATCTGTATTCACCGCAGGTTTTCAGAACCACAATTTATGTGGTAATGTAGGTGTGAGTCTGCGGGCACATAAGTTGATCAGGGAGTTACTGAAACCCTTGAGGATAACTCATTCACTCAAAGGAAGAATCACCGGGGAAAGTGAATAAAGCACTATGTCAGCAAAACGTTGCTCCTGTGAATCAGGACTCAGTTACTCTTTCTGGCTGGATGATCTCAGACGCAAATGACTTACTGTGGTATCCACGAAGTCAATGGGTAGAAATATGACATTTCGTAGGTGCAAAGACTATGTCTCTGACTGCACGCAATTTTAGTCTGATGAATGCCTGTGGTTTTCTGGTGGGCTTTGTGAAGTGGGTTGCCTTGTGGTATTGGAGCTTATGCTCTGCAAGGGTTTCAATAACTTCCTGATCACTGGAAGCTTCTTCATATTGTCAAATGCAACAGTAGTAGTAGTATTAATATTTCATTTGGAGGAGCCAAAATTGGGAACATAGAAGGCTCATTTCACCCACCACACACTTTTAAAACATATGAGCTAGCCCAGAGGGACATTTGGGTAATTTTTGGTGACTTTACTGTAACCTCCGCTGCTCTTGATTGCATTCTATTTTTGATAATGAGGTCCGTGCAAAGGTATTTCTGGCACCATGGGATTGTCTGTTTGGTTGTCTGTTGCAGTAAGTGCTGACAGACAGCACGATGGGAAAGTGATGACTGCAGTGGCCTGTTCTGGAGGGAGACCAAGAGGAGGACTGATTAAAGACCAACAGAGAGAGGAGCAGTGTGGGAGCAGCCCCTGCCCAATGGGCTTTGGTGGTCTAGAGCCATGAGAAGGTCCCTGCACCTCACCCTGCCACAATAGTGACCTTTAGGAAATTTAAGTTGCCCTGAACCCCATGCCCCCAGCTTGCCACATCCAAAGTTAAGTACATAAGCTGAAGTTTGTGGGTCAGGTCTAAAACAGAGGCAGAAACAGTGGGGGTGGCGGGGAGCCGTGAGGGTTGACTTTAAAACCTGAAGGGCTCTAGAAGGAGAGGGTTCTGGTGGGCAGAGGGCATGCAGGGGAACAGGACTGCCACCTCTCCACTCTGCATAACCCCAGGAAGCCTGGAAAATGGAGGCTCTTTGCGTAGAACTATCCTGGGTTCTCTTCATCCTCTTTATCACATAAGTCAGCAAGATGAATGAGGCAAGAAACCTCTGTGCTCCTCAGATGAAGCTTCTGTCTGCTGATGGCATTGTTATTCTCATCTATGGATGAGATGTCTGGGTGAGGGAATTTCTCCTGGATAAGAAGGTGTCCTTCTTTTAGGGCCATTTGGGGTTTGTGCAGAGGTAATCCACTAAACAGAATTCTGGGCTCAGGAATGGGTTTCCCACCCATTAAATGCTTAAATCTTGAGGTTCGCTAGCTCCTGATGGCCGGTTCCTTCCATCTCTCTGGCTCCTAGGCCTGCTACTGGAGCTCTGGAGGACAGCACTGTCTCTCTACAGAAAGAGTTGGCAATCTTCTTCTGGAAAGGGCCAGATAGCAAATATTTTCAGCTTTGCGGGCCAATGTTTGTAGCACCTACTCGAATCTGCTCTTATGGTGTGAAAGTGGCCACAGAGAATACATGAACGAGTGGATGGAGGGTAGTAGTTTGCTGACTTCTGGCCCAGGTGATGTTGGTTAGTCAACTGGGTCAGGCAATAAATCCTCCATTTATTTAACAGATGTTTACTATTCATCTGCTCGGTACCAGACACACTTCTAGGTGTTTGAGATACATCAGAGAACAACACAGATGAAGGTCCCTACAGCTCTGCATTCTTGTATGTTACATTCTAGTTGGGGGGGATGGACAGGTCCATGTGATGACTGCCTGCTATGCATCTATTCTCCATCCTTCTCCACCCTTCTTCAGAGATGCTCGTGTCCCTGGTGGCCCATATGGATAGCATCTTCCCATGGGGTCCATCCTCCAACATCATGTCCCCAGCGTTTTCCCATTCATCCAGCCAATGAGAGGCACAGCCATGGGCATTTTTAATTTCTCCTTCTTATCAGATAGTCAATTATGCCAATTCAAATGTATATTGGCATATTAATACTATAGCTACATACATGTTGTGTTTCTAAGCAACATAGCTGTTCTCAAGAGACTCTATTGGAGGCCTGAGGAGCTGAATGCTTGAGCATGGAGTTGGACTGACTTGGGTGTTAAAAGTTACTTCACTTCATGGAGCTTCCATTTTCTCACCTGTGAAATGAAAATAATAGTAAAACCACCAACCCCATAGGGTAGTCATGAGGATGAAGTGTAATAACACAGGGAATGTATAGGACACAATACTTGTCCTGCAGCCTGACTCATAGAAGAACCTCAGTGAATGGTAGTGATAATCAGTATGTAACACATGGTATGGTGTAGGTCATGTTGGTGAGTTACATTCATTATTGTGCCTACTCTGAACACATCCTTTTGTATTATGAGTACAGTAGGCCCAAGGGCAGCTGCAAGAAAAGAGATTCAGTTGGCTTTGGTGCAAATGTGTCTTGTGTTGATCTCTCAAGGGGTCATTAGAAAAATCTGACTCCCCTTCCTGAGAAAAATCCCAAACAGATTCCCACAGCCCACCAATCCTGAGACAACTCCTCTCATTTTGAATCCTCTTTTTAACTGCTGGGTAAGTGCCAGACCAAGGACCACTTTTGTGGTGGATAGTGCCATCTGCTCTATGTGGAAGGAGAAGTGGCACAACTGAGAATAGATACATGGATTTCTACACACTGGTCAATGACCTTGGCAACTGGTTGGGACTGAAAGAAAAAAGACAGAAAAATAAGAGATAAGGAGGGCTGGTGTGGACAAGTGTGAGTGGGCAGAGTGCTGAAGATTTTTGTATCACATATTAATTCCCACCAGAAACATCCATTGTAGATAAAGAACTGGAAAACAAGGTAGACAAATGACTTGGCTAGTTGACATTAACCACCCTTCATCATTGGTCACGCAGAAGCAAGAGTATAAGCGTGAATGGAGGGGCAATGGTGGCAGAAGTGGAGGCTATGCATGAGCTCAAAAGCACGGACTCGACTTAACAAGATAATTCTAGCTATTGCTTCCTCTGAATATCCAGCCTGCAGCCACAGAGACCCACATGGAACCTCTGGTATGGTACTACTTCTAGAAGAGACCAGACACTTGGAGGCAGGTCAGCTTCTTTGGGCCCTGGCATTCTGGAATGGCCAATGATTCATCCTGAAAGGGAGACATTATTCCAGGTATGGGCTGCCTTTATTGTCCACAGAGCCTCAGCCAGCACTGTTGTCTGATGGCTTATAGAAGGCCTGGTCCACAGGCCTGAACTCCCACCCACCATAGCATTCAACCAAGGGACCTGCCTCTTAGGGAGGGGAGTGTGGAAGTGAACTGGTGGCTTATATTACGTACTGTACCATCCAGGAGCAGCCAGCCTCAGTGAATGCTGGGACAGCCTTCTAGAGGCACAGCTATAGTGCCAGCTCAAGGGGAAGCCTCTGGAAGGATGGGTGCCAGACTTCAGGACACAGTATGCACATTCAGAGACCTGTAGATGGCTGGTCTTGTCTCTCCAGTAAGAAGAATGCATGGTTCCAGGAACTGACGAGTAGAAGCAGTCATGGCTCCATTTACTATCACGCCCAATGACTGACTGGGGAACTTTGTGTTTCCTGCCCCCACCACTCTGGGTTCTTTTTAAAAAAAACGTTGCAGCCTGACAAACACTACCCCAGCCAGGTGATCAAGGTTAACAGCAATAGTGAAAAGTGATACGGAGAGCATGCGCCCTTGAAATGACGCGATGCGAGGGGCACTTTACCTCCCCAAAACACATAACCCCAGTCTAGTCAGGAGAGGAACACCAGGCAAATGTCAATACAGGGACATCCCACAACATCACTGACAGTGCTCCTCAAAGCCCTCAAGATCATCAGAAACAAGGAAAGCCTAAGAAACTGTCACAACCAGGAGAGATGGTGACACCTCATCGAAGGAGATGTAACGACCAAATGCGATGTCCTGGATGGGATCCTAGGACCAAAAAAGGACATTAGGGGGAAACTGCAGAACTCTGAACAATTGTTGATCACTCTTGAGTTACCTGAATTCTAATTTAGTTATGTAACAATGAATGATTATTTAGTTAGTTGTGTATCAACATTGGTGTATTCAGATGTTGATAATAGAGGACACTGGGTGTGGGGTGTATGGAAAGTATGTACTTTCTTCACAACTGTTCTGTAAATCTAAAACTGTTCTACAATTAAAAGTTCAATTAAAAAAAAAGTTTCCTTGTCCCCAAGGGAACAAGGGTCTTCTAAGGGTCTGACTGAACTAGCAGCTTTAGGCTATGCCTCAGGAGTAGTGTTCTTGGCTGGAGAACTGCCCCACGGTCAGGAGTCCCCCACTGCAAGGGGTTTGCTTTTCCTTTCCTTCTTTTTGAAGATGCTTGAGAAATGTGGTGCCATAGTGTAGGCATCCTGTGCTCTGGATCCTCTGCTGACCTTACGTTCCCTTTACAGCCAACACAGGTCAGAGGACACAGGGCTTCCAGCCAGAGCTCGGGACCCGGCAGAACTGGCTTCATCAAATTCTGTGCTGGCTACCTGTACTATGGGAGCCACAAGGTTTTCTTTCTTTCTTCCTTTCTTCCTTCCTTCCTTCCTTCCTTCCTTCCTTCCTTCCTTCCTTCCTTCCTTC
>NC_045442.1:8386408-8443290 GCF_002776525.5 Piliocolobus tephrosceles | reverse complement strand
TTCCTTCCTTCCTTCCTTCCTTCCTTCCTTCCTTCCTTCCTTCCTTCTTTCTTTTCTTTTTTTTCTTTTCTTTTTTTTTAATTGAGCTGGAGTCTCACTCTGTCATCCAGGCTGGAATGCAGTGGCAAGATCTCAGCTCAACCTCTGCCTCTCAGGTTCAAGCGATTCTCCTGCCTCAGCCTTCCGAGTAGCTGGGATCACAGGTACGTGCTACCACGCCCAGCCAATTTTTGTATTTTTAGTAGACAGGGGGTTTCGCCATGTTGGTCAGGCTGGTCTTGAACTCCTGACATCAAGTGATCTGCCCACCTCGGCCTCCCAAAGTGCTTGGATTATAGGCATGAGCCACCACGCCCAGCTTTTACCACTCCATTCTCACTTACTGCTTGGAATGTATTCCAATCTTCCTGTTGAAAACAGTCTTATTGAAGATTACTGATTTGTGGTATAACCTGAACTGGCTGCTTTTTTTTTTTTTTTTTTTGAGATGGAGTCTCGCTCTGTTGCCAGGCTGGAGTGCAGTGGCGTGATTTGGGCTCATGGCAACCTCTGCCTCCTGGGTTCAAGCGATACTCCTGCCTCAGCCTCCTGAGTAGCTGGGAGTACAGGAGCGTGCACCACACTCGGCTCATTTTTTGTATTTTTAGTAGAGATGGGGTTTCACCATCCTGGCCAGAGGATGGTCTCAAACTCCAGACCCCACGATCTGCCAGCCTCGGCCTCCCAAAGTGCTGGGATTATAGGCGTGAGCCACTGCGCCCGGCCATGGACTGGCTGCTTTCTAATCTTGCTATATAACATTGTTCTGGGATTTCTTGATTAGTTTCATTATTGCCTATTTCTCACTTTCCCACTCCTTTTTCCTTTTTGGTTTTAACACTTTTTTTGTATGGCTGAAATTACATCCTTGATGCGTTTGCTTTTGAGGTCTTGGTCATGAAGTCTTCGCCTAAGCCAATATCTAGGAGGGTTTCTCCAATGTTATCTTCTAGAATTTTTCCAGTTTCAGGTCTTAGATTTAAGTCTGATCCATCTTGAGTTGATTTTTGTATAAGGTGAGAGATGAGGATCCAGTTTCATTGTTCTACATGTGGCTTGCCATTTATTCTAGCACCATTTGTTGAATAGGGTGTCCTTTCCCCACTTTATGTTTTTGTTTGCTTTGTCGAAGATCAGTTGACTGTATTTGGCTTTATTTCTGGGTTCTCTATTCTGTTCCATTAGTTTATATGCCCATTTTTATACCAGTACCATGCTGTTTTGGTGACTAAGGCCTTATAGCATAGTTTGAAGTCGGGTAGTGTAATGCCTCCAGATTTGTTCTTTTTGCTTAGTCTTGCTTTGGCTATGCAGGCTCTTTTTTGGTTCCATATGAACTTTAGGATTGTTTTTTCTAGTTCTGTGAAGAATGCTGCTGGTATTTTGATGGGAATTGCATTGAATTTATAGATTGCCTTTGACAGTATGGTCATTTTCACAGTATTGATTCTACCCATCCATGAGCATGAGATGTGTTTCCACTTGTTTGTGTCGTCTATGATTTCTTACAACAGTATTTTGTAATTTTGCATGTAGAGGCCTTTCACCTCCTTCATTAAGTGTATTCCTAAGTATTTTTTTTTTTTACAGCTATTGTAAAAGTGATTGTGTTATTGTTTTGACTCTCAGCTTGGTCACTGTTGGTGTGTAGCAGAGCTACTGATTTGTGTACATTAATTTCGTATCCTGCAACTTTGCTGAAATCATTTACCAGTTCTAGGAGCTTTTTGGAACAAAGATAAATAGAAGAGACTTAATTAAACTAAAAAGCTTCTGCACAGCAAAAGAAGTAATCATGAGAGTAGGCAGACAACCCACAGAGTGGGAGAAAATCTTCACAATCTATACATCTAACAAAAGAGTAATTTGCAGAATCTACAAGGAACTCAAACAAATCAGCAAGAAAAAAAAAAACAAACAATCTCATTAAAAAGTGAGCTAAGGACATGAATACACAATTCTCAAAAGAAGATATACAAATGGCCAAAAACATGTAAAAATTCTCAGCATCACTCATGATCAGGGAAATGCAAATCAAAACCACCTTACTCCTGCAAGAATGGCCATAATAAAAAAAAAAAATAGATGTTGGCCTGGATGCAGTAAAAAGAGAACACTTCTACACTGCTGGTGGTAATGTAAACTTGTAGAACCACTGTGGAGAACAGTGTGGAGATTCCTTAAAGAACTAAAAGTAGATCTACAATTTGATACAGGAATCCCACTACTGGGTATCTACCCAGAGGAAAATAAGTCATTATATGAAAAAGATACTTGCACACACATTTTTATAGCAGCACAATTTGCAATTGCAAAAATATAGAAACAGCCCAAATGCCCATCAATCAACAAGTGGATAAAGAAACTGTGATATATATATATGTGTGTGTGTGTGTGTGTGTGTGTGTGTGTATATACATATATATATAGTGTGTGTGTGTATATATATATGTATATACTACTCAGCCATAAAAAGGAATGAATTAATGGCATTCGCAGCAACCTGAATGGAATTGGAGACTACCATTCTAAGTGATGTAACTGCGGAATGAAAAACCAAACATCATATGTTCTCACTCATAAGTGGGAGCTAAGCTGTGAGGATGCAAAGGCATAAGAATGATACAATGGTCTCTTGGGACTTGGAGGGAAGGGTGGGAGGTGGGTGAGAGATAAAAGACTACAAATTGGATTCAGTGTATACTGCTTAGGTGATGGGTGCACCAAAATCTCAGACATCACCACTGAACTTACTCATGTAACCAAATACAACCGGTTCCCCCAAAACCTATGGACATAAAAACAATTTTTAAAAAGAACTTGTTTATGTAACCAAACACCACCTGTTACCCCAAAACCTATTGAAATTTTAAAAAAATTACATCCTTGAGTAACTTTCTCAAAAAGATGTATTAGAAATACATTCTCTTCATCTTATATTTATGAAAACGAGTAAGTTCATCAAACTCTCCAATTATGCCTTTGGAGTGTGCTGTTTCCAGCCAAGACCTTCATCAATGCACTAGGTTCGAAATGATAAACCTGCAGATTCTGAAGATCTTGCTTTGCTGACCTCTAGTATCCATTTGGTTACTAATAAGTCTGATGCCGATTCAGTTTCCTTCTAGGTAATTTCTTTCTCTCTGGAAGCCATTAGGATTTTTTTTTTTTTATGAATTCTTGCTGCTATGAAATTTTATAAATATACGCTATATTAGTTAGGAATACCTTTTTATCGTTAAAAAAAAAAAAACCACCAAAAATACTCGATTAACAACGGCTTAAGCAATATTTGTAAGAAGTAGGTGGTCCCAGATTAGAAGCACCACTTCAGTGGCATCATCAAGGGCTCAGGCCCTTTCTGTCTGTCCTGCCTTATGAAGGATGTGGAAGGAACAGAATCTTGTCATCCTTGGCTTGTTGCCTCGTGGTTGAAAGATGGCTCCCACATCATATGCTTGCACCAGTGTGGAGAAAATCACTTCTCTTTATGAGGTTCGGAGTTTTGTTGTGAAAGAACAGCTTCTTATTCCATATCTCTTGAACATTTCATTGGCCAGAACCTAGCTACATGTTGACTCCTAGACACTCATTGGTAGAAGAGACTGGAATTTATTAGGATTGGTTAAAATCAGTTATGGTTGATTCCCTGGGGTTGAGAGGAGCGTGCCATTCCTGATGTCATAGGATCTCTGCCTGCTACCTAAGCTCAAAATATGGAGAACTGCTAGCAGGAAGAAAAGGGAAGTTCTTTTGGGGTAGTCTATGGAGAATATCCACTTGATATGTCTAGCCGTGGTCTTTTTCACTATCATGCTTTTAATTTGAAGTCTCACTTCTCCTTTTTGCTCTAGGAATTTTTTCTCTCATTATTTCTTTGGTAACTTCGTCTTTTCTGCTTTTTCTAGTCTCTCTTTCTAGAATATTTTAAAATGAATATTGGATCTCCTGGATCAATCCTTTCTATTTATTAACTTTTCTCTTGAATATCCTATTTCTCTGCCCTTTTTTTCTCTTTATTTCACAAGATTTTCTTGACATCATCCTCTATCCCTTGTCTTTTTATTCTATTTTTATCTCATTTATTATTTTATTTCAGATCTATTTTGGTTATATATCTATAATTCTTGTTCTTTTTTTAAAAAAATTGTATCTTTTTCTTATTCTAAAGAAACATTATAATTTCAAATCTCTAGGATATTAGAGGGCGTTTAAAAAAACTCCTTGTCTATTTCTTCGGTTATCTCTGTTTCTTGCAGAGTCATTTTTGCCGATGTTGTTGTTTATTTATCTTTCTTTTTCGTAGTGTAGATTCTCCTCTCACGTCTGGTATATTTAAAGATAAGAAAATGCAAATGCCTACTTGAGGGCCTGAGGCACATTTAGGGCTTGTTGACCTGAAGGCTCAGCATTCACTGGAGTGCAGGGGACCGAGGGCCAGCTTCCAGGAGGGCCAGCTTCCAGCAGGGCCAGCTTCCAGGAGGGCCAACTTCCGGGATGGGTTGGTCCCATGCACCAAGTGAGGAGGCCTCTGTCCTGGGCCAAGAGTGCTCTCACTAGCTGCCTTGGTTCACCCTAGAGTCTTACATAGATTTATTTAGAGAAGAACTCTAGGTTTTCCTCCTAGGTAATGATGCCTGGCTGACCCCAGATCGGCCTGCAGAGAAAGCGATGTGTGAGTGTATATGGGCTGGACCATTCAGAATAGAGGCTTTTAACAAATGCCCAACTTCTCACTGCTGCCCACTGGAGATCTGCAGTTTTCAAGTCTGCAGACTGTGGGGACACTTCTGGGCAGACTGACCTCTTCTGTGTACAACTCCTGGCTAGGATCCACCTCCCTTTGCTCTGTTTCAGCAGCCAGGACTCCCCCATCACCTTTACATCATCTGGAAATTGGTTTAAATCATGTATTCTCTGATGGTTTCCTTTGGTTTTTTTCTTTGGTCTGGGCTCCCACATTAAAAAAATTCCTTCACTTTTATTTTAATGGAATCTCAGGAGAAAGGAGACAAATGCTAGGAAGCAGTCTGCAATCTTGACCTGGAGGGCTAATGTCATGTCGAGGTTTTTTTTTTTTTTTTTTTTTAATTGATTCATTACTCTTTTTTAATTAAAAAAAAATTTTTTTTTTGAGATAAGGCTGTGCTCTGTCACCCAGGCTGGAGTGCAGTGGTGCGATCATGGCTCATTGCAGCTTCAGTCTCTTTGGCTCAAGAGATCCTCCCACTTCAGCCTCCTGAGTAGCTGGGACTACAGGTCCACACCTCCACTTGGCTAATTTTAAAAAGTTTTTTTGTGGAGATGAGAGTCTCACCACGTTGCCCAGGCTAGTCTCAAACTCCTGGGTTGAGGTGATCCTCCTGCCCTGGCCTCCCAAAGTGTTGGGATTATAGTTGTGAGCCACCACACCCAGCAAACCTTAATTTTTTATTGTAAAATACACCATAAACTTGATCATGTTAATCATTTTAAGTGTGTAGTTTAGTAGCATTAAGTGCATTCCCACTGTGTGCAACCAATCTCCAGAGCTCTCTTTATTTCACAGAACTTCAGCTCTATGCCTATTAAATAGCAACTCCCTGCTCACTGCTCCCCTCAGCCCCTGGCAACCGTCATTCTACTTTCTATCTGTAAGAATTTACAACTTTAAGTACCTCATGTAAGTGAAACCATATGGTATTGGCCTTTTTGTGGCTGGCTTATTTGGCAGCATACAGTCCTAAGGTTCATATATGTCGCAGCATGGGTCAGAACGTCCTTCCTTTTAAAGGCTGAATAATATTCCATTGGATGAATAAACCATATTTTGTTCATCCACTCATCCATGGTGGGAAGCTTGAGGTGCTTCTACCTTCTGGCTGTCATGGGTAATGCTGCTATGAATGTGGATGCCAGTATTGTTGAATTTTGAAAGGCCTGTAGCATAGGAGACCCCCAGCCACTAAACCCAAAGCAGATGTATTTGTATGTAAATTTCCCATCGCACTGGAATTAAGATGCTATAGTCACATTGTCATCCACAAAATACTCCTGTGTTTAGAGTTTTACTTGATACACTTCTTCTGGGTCCATTATTATAACCAATGAGGTAGCTAGAGTAGATAGCATTATTTTTGCATCACAGTGAAAGACTTGGAGCTACAAAGAGGTTAAGTGACTTGCCTAAGCTAATAAACAACTAAAAGTACTGAATAATTTTATCAGCCTGAAAGACATTGCTGAACGTGTTTGTTTACATCAACTCTGTTGTGGGCTGACTATGGAGACAGGGCCACAGAATGATCATCTCTAATCTAGTAAATTTAATGCAACTTCTCCTAACAGATAAGCCAGGTTGACATGGTAAATTCTGTGTGAAAAAGAGAAATCTGTCTGAAGCTCTGCCAGCCAAGACAGAATAGCAGATATGATTTAACTATTAAAATTACAGAGATTTGTTCCTCTTTATTTTTTATGGAGGGAATCAAGGTAAATGTTCTTGGGTTGTTGGCAGTATTTCTTCCATTTGTATATTCCTTGTAAACATGAACATTATGTTGTTTATTCATCTGTTAATGACAGCTGATTATCAAACCATAAATATACATGTTGGGTCTAATGGTTTGTGAATGTTAAGCATCAGACAGTAATATCGTGGGTATTTAGAGAAGAACACTACAGCTACATCCCAATCACTGTCTAGCTTGTCAGTTTCCTGTAGAATTATCTGATTCTTTGTGCTGTCGGCTGAATCATGTGTTAGGCAGAAAGCAGACTTTTTTCCCATTATTGCTATTTTTTCCTCCTCGTCAGTAAACAGACTTTTTTAAAATAAGAAGAAAGAAACACAATTCTCTTGTGTAATCGAGGCTCCAGATATCACATTTTCTCTATTACTTGTGGAAAACAGCAAATCTGATTCCTTGAGGCTTTTCATGTTCAAATCATTTCAGGAACATTAGCAAATACATATTCACTCAGTATTTCCGTACCATATACTGGAGAAAATAACAGATAAGAAGATGCTAAAGTTCAAATTAAAGGACTTTCATCCTGCTGCCCTCAAGTCCCTTGGTACTTATTTAAAATGTTTTAAAAAAATCTGACCACTAGTGGTTTACTCTCTGCACAGCAAGATACATGTTTGTATTTCCTAAGCAATGAGGCAGAGAAGCATGGTGTTCAGGCTTTGACAGTATGCTAATGTGTGCTGGGGAAAGATGCGCCGGTCCCCAGGGTGCAACGAGGAGCCTCTGAGAACTTTTCTTAAAAGGTCTTCATTCTTCCATTCACCCAGCAAACAGTGGTTAAGCATTTCCTAGTGCAGGTGTGCACTCAGCCTTGGGCGAATAGGAAGTTCCTGCTTCGTGGTTCTCAAAGCCGGAGGAATAGGGACAGCATGGCAGAGCAGAAAGGGCATGGTCAGAATCCCAGCCCACCCACCTGCAAAGGGCATGGCCTTAACCTCTCCAGGCCTTCCCCTGGGGCAGCGATGGTAATATCCACCCCGAAGAGCGAAGAGCGGAGGATTAACTGATGGGCCTACAGCTGGTGCACGGCACAGAGCTGCAGCCTTCTGGGACACTCCTGGCTTATTTCCATTTCTTTCACTGCCCTTCACTCCTTCTAACCCGGTTTCCATTCCAGACACTCCACTAGCAGTGCTTTCTTACCCTCCTCCATTTTTGGTGCTGCGTTAGACCCTACCACCTTCAAACTCTTGCCTTCTTTCCCCACACTTACCACCCTGCTCTCTTTCTCGCTCTCTCTGATCTCTTCTTCTCTGGATACTTTGTTTTCTTCTCTTCTCTCTCTCTTCTCTCCTGAATAGTGGATTTTCACGAAGTCCCTGCTCATTCATCTCTCTGTAATATTGCTCCTTTAACACAAACCATATTTTCAAATCCTTCTTATTCTTTAGACATCACTAATGTCATATTTCTGGCTTCAGCTATCATCCTTACTTTGATGACTCCAAAATTTTTATCTCTGTATTTTCATAGCCAAACTTCTAGCTTCAACTTTCAACCAAATTCCCAACCTGAGTGTTCATTGTCAACTCGAAATCTCTAAAGTTATACATACCATCTTTGCCCCAAATAAACTCCCCTATTGGATTTTTCATTTTTTTAATTCTCTGTCAGTCGCACTCTTTTCTCAATTATCCACAAAGGAAATATGAGAGTCAAATTTATTCATTTTTCTTTTCTTTAGCTGCTTTATCATTTACTAAAACTATTTTTCTTTTTAGGAAATTAATTAATTAAATTTTGTTTGTTTGTTTTTAGAGACAGGATCTTACTATATTGCCCAGGCTGTAGCGCAGCAGCTATTCACAGTCCAAATCAGAGTGCATAGTGCACTGCAACCTCCAACTCCTGGCCTCAAGTGATCCTCCCACCTCAGCCTCCCAAGTAGCTAGAACTACAGACGTGCACCACAGCACCCAGATAAAACCATGTTTCCTCTTTCAAAACATTTATGAGCAGAAAAGTGTTAGATTAAGTCACAAAAGACAACAAAAAAATTTTTTTACGCTCCTTAAATAAATAGAAGAGCTGGGCGCAGTGGCTCACACCTGTAATTCTAGCACTTTGGGAGACCAAGGGCGGGGGTGGATCTCCTGAGGTCAGGAGTTCGAGACCAGCCTGGCCAACATGGTGAAACCCTGTCTCTAGTAAAAACAAAAATTAGCCGGGAGTGGTGGTGGGCACCTGTAATCCCAGCTACTTGAGAGGCTGAGGCAGGAAGAATTGCTTGAACCCAGGAGGCAGAGGCTACAGTGAGCCAAGATCATGCCACTGCACTCCAGCCTGGGCAACAGAAAAAAAAAAAGAGAGAGAAAAATAGAAGAAACCTATAAATATATGAAGTAGCATATACAGTATGGTCCCAACTTTGTTGTAATTGTATTGTTTGTTTGTGTCTCTATTTCACATCTACCAATATCATCTATCTACATATGTGCATAAGATGGACTGAGTGTTCAGAAAGTGTCTCTCACTAATGGAATTACAAATGAATTTTACTTTCTGTTTTAGGCTTTTTCCTTTTTATTTTTTCTGGACTTTTGATGCCTAGGATAGGGTTCATTTTAAGTCTTGGTTATGACACACACTCAGCATTGGTTCCTTTATCCCCCCTTTTGTTTACTTATTTGTATGTTTATTGATGACTGCAGTGGGCATCGTGTCCACCCTCCAACCCAAGCCCTGGAACAATGACACTGCTTACATTTCCAGCAAGCTCCCCTTCATTTCCTAGGCCCTAGCAAGGTCGAAGGTATTACACTGGTCCACGTCTCCTGTTAGTATGTCAGGCTTCTTATGCCGGTTGATAGGACATAAAATAGCATTTCAGTTGGGCACGAAGGCTCACACCTGTAATCCCAGCACTTTGAAAGGCCGAGGTGGATGGATCACTTGAAGTCTGGAGTTTGAGACCAGCCTGGCCAACATGGCGAAACCCTCTCTGTACTAAAAATACAAAAATTAGCCATGCCTGGTGGCAGGCGCCTGTAATCCCAGCTACTTGGGAGGCTGAGGCAGGTGGATCACTTGAGGTCAGGAGTTTGAGACCAGCCTGGCCAACATGGCGAAACCCCGTCTCTACAAAAAATATAAAAATTAGCTGGGTGTGATGGTGGGCACCTGGAATCCCAGCTACTTGGGAGGCTGAGGCAGGAGAATCGCTTGAGCCCAGAAGGTGGAGGTTGCAGTGAGCCAAGATTGCACCATTGCACTCCAGCCTGGGTGACAGTGAGACCCTGTCTCAAAAAAAAAAAAAAAAAAAAAAAAGAAGGCATGTCATTATGGTCTTGATTTGCATCTCTTTAGTATTAACAAAATTGAACATCTCTTTTTATATGTACAGTCTATGTCTTTTTCCTCCTCTGTGAACTTATAGGTTCATGTCTTTTTCATCTTTCATCTAGGTTGTTTGCTTTTATCATATTGATTTGTAGAAATAAGACAAAAGTGTCCACTAATACCACTGATATTCAACATTGTCCTGGAGGTCCTAGTCAAAAAATAAAAAAGACATGAAAAATAAATCAAAGATATTGCAATCTGAAATGAAGAAATATATGATTGTCATCATTTGCAGATGAAATTACTAAGTATAAAGGAAACCGCAAATAAGCTACAAATTGTTAGAATTAAAGGAGAATTCAGCAAGGTGGCTGGATATGAAATCAATAGATGAATGCCAGTGGCATTTCTATACACCAGCAATAGATAAAAACTGTAATATTAGGAAGATCATTTATAATAGTAAAATGATACTACACAATACTTATAATTAAACCTTAAAAGGATATGCAAGTCCAAAACTTAAAAGTATCAAATTCTTTGAGATACACTGAGAAGACCTAGATAAATAATTTTCATGCTCAAACTCATCATTAGAGTAATATAAAATAAAACAACCATGTGATACCAATTTTAACCTATGTGATTAAAAAAGATTGATAACACCATATTAGTCAGTGCTCTCAAGAAAAACAGAACCAATGGGATATATATATATAGAGAGAGAGCGATTTATTATGAGGGATTGGTTCACGGACTGAGAAGTCCCATGGTTTGCTGTCTGCAAGCTGGAGGCCCAGGAAAGCTGGTGGTGTTGTGTCAGCCCAAGTCCTAAAGGCTGAGAACTGGGGGAGCCCATGGTCTGAATCTGAAGGCCTGAGAACCAGGAACAGGGATGTCTAAGGGCAGGAGAAGATGGATGTCCCAGCTGTAGTAGAGATAGAAAATTTTACCCTTTCTCTGCCTTTTCATTCTATTCGGGCCCTCAATGGGTTGGGTGATGCCCTCCCATATTGGTGAGAAGGGCTCTTCTTTATTCAGTCCACTGATTCACATGCTAATCTCTTCTGGAAACACCCTCACATATGCACCCAGAAATAGTGTTTTACCAGCTATCTAGGCATTCCTTAGCCCTGTTGAGTTGACACATAAAATTGGCCATCACAAACACTAAGTAGTGGCAAAGATATAGTGTAACAGGCAGTATCACACATTTTAGGTGTGAGTTCAAATTAGCACAGCTTTTTTGGAGAGAAATCTGGCAGCACTAATACAATTTTTAAATGTTTATACCCTTGGACACAGCAATTTTACTTTTGAAAATTTCTCTATAGACATATATGCATAAGAGTACAAAGACTTTTGTATAACAATTTTAATCACTTTGTAATTTGGAACACTCTGTCTACGAGTAGATGAGTAGCTAAATAAGTTTCTATAGATGTGATATACAATGAAATACAGTATTGATCACTCATAGGAAATGAGATAAAATACACATGCTGAGATGAAAATGTATTAAAGGCATTTGATTAAGGAAAGATGAGTGTGTCTTAGTCGGTTTCCCTGGAAGCAGAGCCTGAGGCAAGGATTTTGATGCAGGCAGTTTATTTGGGAAGCATCCCAGGAAGCAGGTGTGAGGGAGTAATGAGAATGAGGGAAGGAGCAAAGGGCGTGTGATCTTCACACAGTGTGGCAGCAGGGGCTTGCTTCAGCTGGGATCTCCTGAGAAGTGTAAGGAAGGGCTCCAGCATTGTCCCTTGTCCCCTGATTGAAGGACAGGAGACAGAAGGTGAAAAGATGGACAGTCTGTGCAATGGGAGTTGTAGCTCACACAGAACTGCCCACTCCAGCTGTGGCTGAGATCAGAGGCAGTCCAGGGAAAGTGAGGTGGGGCATCAGAGGAATCTGCTACAGACTAATTCAATTTAGGTAGAAGAGGATGTCTGCATACATCCCTAGAGGTATGTATGAGAAGCCTTCTTTTTCTTTTTCTTTTTTTTGAGACGGAGTTTCACTCTTGTTGCCTAGGTTGGAGTGCAGTGGCACGATCTTGGCTCAGTGCAACCTCCATCTCCTGGTTTCAAGTGATTCTCCTGCCTCAGCCTCCTGAGTAGCTGGGATTACAGGCACCTGCTACCACAGCCACCATCAACGGCTAATTTGTGTATTTTTAGTAGAGATGGGGGTTTCACCATGTTGGTTGGCCAGGCTGGTCTTGAACTCCTGACCTCGTGATCTGCCTGCCTCAGCCTCCCAAACTGCTGGGATTATAGTCGTGAGCCCCCACGCCCAGCCGAGAAGCCCTCTTAAGCTGTGATCAGATGAACTGCTGCCCTCCATTCCCTCCATCAAGGAAACATAATGGTGACTGCATGGAAAGCTTGGGATGAGTAGGTCACTCTTTCTGTTCTCAAACATTAGGGAGCCTCAGAATCACCTGTAGGGCTTGTTAGAATGCAAATTGCTGGTCTCTGCTTCCAGGGTTTCTGATTCAATAGGTCTGGAGCAGGCTGGAGAATTTCCATTTCTAATAAGTTGTCAGGTGATGCTAATGCTGCTGGTCTAGCCATCATGTACTGAGAACCACTCGTCTAGAACATCTGTGTATTTTTCCCAGTCATTACCCAGAGCCCGTTGTGTTCCCCAACCTGTTCATGTCATCTTCACTTGTTATTATAGTCAGGTAATTTAATTAAATATTGCACGAACTAATGAGATACAAGTAGACAAAGAAAAAGAATTGTGTCTATACAAGTTGAATGCTATTGAAAAGACTCAATATAGATGAGTCGTTGAAAACTTGCAAAATGTCACAAAAATTGAAAATTGAAAATTTATAAGAATCTAGAAGATTATTCAGAGATTACTCATAAATATCTTTCATTCTTGCTCTATATGAAGTACCTGCAACAAGAAATGAATGCCAATGTATTATGGTGTGATCCATGTAAAAAATACACCTGAAATACCCTCGAGTATCAGAGAAGAGGCCTTGTACCCATATTAGATTATTGTCAAATACAGATAAATTTATTTGTTTTAATTTAATAAGAAAGTTTAAGGTGTTTATGATTTTTTTTCTGATTTCCTGCTTAGTTGACTATTTTGATCAACTAACCTGTCCTTATCTAATTGAGTGAGAACTTCCATGGCTTCCAATTTTGAACCTTTCTATTCTAAAGCAGGTTTCTCCCCAGGCATGAAGCTGAAAACTAGGAATTCCAATGAGGATCCTTCAATGTCCCAAATAGTATCTTATTATTAAAAAAAATGTCAATTCTATGTTTTCTACATTTTTCAGAATTGCTGCCAATCTACTTGGGTCATTACTCTGCTCACTAGTACACACTGAATAAAATCTGAATGCTCGGCATTCAGGCTCTCTCTGAAATGATTGACATTTGTCACTTGCTCCCCCTAATTTTTCACTTCTTCTCTTTATTTACCCTGTAGCACACATAAAATATCATTTCTTGACTATGCACCTGTGGGTTTTTTTCATGAGTTCTTTCCTCTGCTCCTCTGTCTAGAGAACTTCTATTTATCCTTCAAAATCCAGCCCAAATGTCTCATCTCTGAGAAGCCTTCCCAACTCCCTCTTTTGTTCTAATAGCTCTTTGTCCTTGATACTACTTGTCAGAATGCTTTGGAGTTTTTTGCTTTGCTTTCAGTGGAAGCTGTAGAATCTTAGCTTTCAACATCTAGGACATTTGTAATATTTTCCCATCTTACTTTATCACTTTACCTGAGCTGTGCTCCAGTCCTGACATTCTAGTCCTGAGTAGGGGCTCAGGAATATTTGTTGAGAAATATTAATGAGTAAACAAATAAATAAATGGACTCTCATTATTTCTGACATATTTGATGTTTCTTATTCAAGCATCTGTAGACATAAAAACCCACCATAATTTAAATGACAACTTAAGTATAATATATGTTGACTTGAATCACTCACATCACTCACTCTTTTAGTGTTTAGCAATTTCTTCTTGTATCCATAATAAAGTCCATTCCTGTTTTAAAGCCTGTTTTTAAAAAAACAGAGTGAAGCTCAAATTGTTGAGAAGATAAGTAGCTTTATTAAACATGATAGCTTTGGTGTTTCACAGATTCACCAGCGAAACTTCTCAACTGAGAGAGTGTGATGCTGCTCAGGTTCTTTGGCTATAAACTCGGGGCAATAGCAGCAGTGACACCTCAGGGCCATGGTATTTAGTGAGATAGTTTATGTAAGGTGTCTGAATGCAGCAGGGACCCAACAAATACCAGTGGATTTAACTGACTAAATTTTTGTTAAAATTTATGAGCGCAAAAACAGAGACCAAACAGCGGCAGAGGCCGGAGCCAACCATGTGCAATCCCCTAAGACCCAGCGATTCCACTTCTAGCTCTATACCCAATAGAAAAGCTCACAAAGATGCATCTAAAGACCTGCCAAGGATGTTGACAGCTTCAGTACATGTAATAGTCCCAAACTGGAAACAATCCAGATAGCAGCATTAAAATGAAGAAATGCATTGTGTTACATTCACACAATGGAACACTATATGGCAACAAAAACAAATGAAGGACTCAGTGTGGGACAACATGGATGAATCTCATAAGCACCACACAAAAGAAAGGAGTCATATGCAAAAGAGTACATACATCTTTAACTGATATAAATCTTCACAAGTGAACTAATCTGCTGATAGAAATTGTGAGTGGGAGCAGAGACTGGGAGAGAGTCTGACGGGCCTTCTTGGATGCTGCAATGTTTTAGATCTTGAGCTAGGGATGGTTATCTGGAGGTTCTCACTTTTTAAAACTTCATAAGGCTATTTATGAACAGTGTGCCTTTCTGTATGGATGTCATATTTCAATAAAAAGCTCAATTAAAATGACAAAAGACAAGCAGGTTGGGTGTTTGGGAAGATGGACTAGCAAACATAATGGCAAGGAATTCCTGGTGTTTGAACATATAGCAGAGATGTAGGGAAGCAATAAGGAGGATGCTTCAAGAACAGATCCTTAAGTCAATGTGTATCTAAGGATGAAAAACAAAACCTGTGATAGTAATGGCTTCTTTTCTTTTCTGGGTTACATGACAAAAATGCTTGTCATCTGATGAAATAAAAGGGTAGCCATCTGGAAAAGTAAATAATCTAAACTTTACCCTGTACATTATGACAAATTCTAAATGAATCAAAGACGTATGTGTAAAATAGAAAACCATTAATGTATTAGAAGATAAATGGGAGAGTTCCTTTTTAATCTTGGAATGGGGAAGGCCTTTCTGACTATGACATAAAAGCAAGAACCCATAAAAAATGGATAAATTGGACTACACAATTATAAAAGCCTTCTGTTTGGTGAAACAACCACAACCACATCACACAAAAAAAGCAAAAAAAGAAAACATACAAAGCAAAGCCAAAAGACAAATGGAAACAGGACAGGTAAATTGTAATTTAATCACAGTAAGAGGACTAAACTTCTTTCTTAGTCCCTATAATGGAATACCGAAGACTGTGTACTTTATATTAGAAATGCAGTTCTCAAGGTTGGGAAGTCCAGGATCAAGGAGCTGCCTATGATGAGGCCTTCTTGCTATGTCATAACATGGCAGAAATCATCATGTAGTGAGAGAATGTGCAGGAGAGGATAAAAGAGGGCTGAACTTGCTTTTATAACAAATTCACTCTTGAGATAGTGAACTCACTCCCATGATAATCGCATTAATCCATTTATGAGGGCAGAGCCCCCTCATGACCTAATTGCCTCTTAACAGTCACCCCCTTCAACACTGTTGCATTAGGGATTAGGTTTCTAACACATGACCTTGGGAGGACACATTCGAACCATAGCACCTTCCCAATACGTTATGAGCTTCTAGGAACAGATAAGAAAAAAACAAAAAAAGATAGGAAAACAGATAAAGCTTATGAACACATAGTTTATGGAAAAGGAAATACAAATTGCTCTTAAATATATGAAAAAATGCTTAACCTCATTCACATTATGAGAAATGCAAATGAAAACAGACTTTATTTTTCAACTAATCGATTGGAAGAGAACCACCTTTGACAACACCCTTTTGGTGGGCCTCTGGGAAACAGGCATGTTTATACGTTGCTGTTGGGTGTGCACACTGGTGCAACCCTTCTGGAGGCTATTTGACAATACCTATCAAAATGAGAAAAGTATATCCTTTTGGCCTTGAATTCCAGTTCTGAGATTTGTCTTACAGATCTACTAGTCCACATGCAAAATGCTGTGTATACCAGGTTATTCACTTCAGCATGGTAATCACAAGAGTAGAGACAATCCAAGACCATTGACAGATGGCTAGTTAAGCAGATGAGGCATCCATACAATGGAATACCATGTCAAAAGAAAGAAGCTCTCTGTTAAGGACAATGGAATTCCATGTATAAAGGAGGAAGACCTCTAAATAAGAAAAGATCTGTAAGATACACAATCATGCAGAACAAAGCGAAGGAGAAGAGTGCATATAACATGTGAAGGTATGTGTGGGGGTAACCAAAGAATCTATATTAATAGTTGCTTGATCTGCATAAAGAAGCCTAGAAGAATCCCAGCACTTTGGGAGGCCAAGACGGGCGGATCACGAGGTCAGGAGATGGAGACCATCCTGGCTAACCCGGTGAAACCCCGTCTCTACTAAAAATACAAAAAAACTAGCCGGGCGCGGTGTCGGGCGCCTGTAGTCCCAGCTACTCGGGAGGCTGAGGCAGGAGAATGGCGTGAACCCGGGAGGCGGAGCTTGCAGTGAGCTGAGATCCGGCCACTGCACTCCAGCCTGGGCGACAGAGCGAGACTCCGTCTTAAAAAAAAAAAAAAAAAGAAGCCTAGAAGAATACATTAAGAATATCAAAACAGAGGTTACCTGTGCGTGCAAATGGAGGTGGGTGGAAATTGAGAGAGGAAGGGATGGCTGGGAAGAAGACTTTTTCCTGGTTACCTTTTCCTGCTAAAAAATGTTTTCTTTGTGAATATATTAGCTATTCAAATGATTTAAAACACATCTTAGCTTGCGCTGGGTCTAGTTCGAATTAGAATGCCTCGCCTTCTTCTTAAGCTAGTGATTTGGCAAGGTAGAGAAGAGAGAATTTCTGTTTTGGGGGTTTTCAGTCTTTTCATTAGTAAAAGAGCAAACAGAAGTTATGTACTAATCCAGGATTTGTGCTTTCTTTCAATGACTTTTAACGAAATAAAATAGGTTGCCTAACATATTTAGAGTCTCATCTTAGAGGACAGGGTTTTGTAAGGCTAGAATTTGGCAAGTGGGCACAACCAACAGGAAGCAGTTCTGGGTTCCCCATTTGTAGCTTCACAGGCAGAGACAAGAGCTGACAGATCAGAGGGAGCTAGCTGAGGGTTTGGCAAAAAACAATTTGGCAAACTCCAATTTTACCCAACTACCTGGGTATTTCAAATAAAAGTAGCTTTTAGGTAAAAATGATTCGGGACAATTAACGTAATTCCTTATTTTGTGTTGTGTGACTCAATAAAGAAGGATGATTCATAATCCACGGGCCAGCCTGTGTCCAAATCCCATCGACCCTCTCATGGAGGCAGGAGTGGTGTGGTGTTTATTCATTCAACAGGCACTTTCTGAGTGAAGAACTGAATAAAAGCAGCAGCTCACCTCTATAATCCCAGCACTTTTGGGAGGCTGAAGCAGGAGGATCACTTGAGCCCAGGAGTTCAAGACCAGCCTGGGCAACACAGTGAGACCCCCTTCTCTTTTTTTTTTTGAGACGGAGTCTTGCTCTGCCGCCCGGGCTGGAGTGCAATGACCGGATCTCAGCTCACTGCAAGCTCCGCCTCCCGGGTTTCCGCCATTCTCCTGCCTCAGCCTCCCGAGTAGCTGGGACTACAGGAGGCGCCCGCCACCTCGCCCGGCTAGTTTTTTTGTATTTTTTAGTAGAGACGGGGTTTCACCGTGTTAGCCAGGATGGTCTCGATCTCCTGACCTCGTGATCCGCCCGTCTCGGCCTCCCAAAGTGCTGGGATTACAGGCTTGAGCCACCGCGCCCGGCCTGAGACCCCCTTCTCTACAAAAAAAAATTTTTTTTTTAATTAGCTGGACATGGTGGTGTGTGCCTGTGGTCTCAGCTACTCGGGAGGCTGAGGTGGGAGGAGTGCTTGAGACCAGGAGGTTGAGACTGCAGTAAGCCAAGATTATGCCATTGAACTCTAGCATGGGCAACAGAGTGAGAACCTGTCAAAAAAAAAAAAAAAAAAAAGGAAAGGAAGCAGTTCTCTGTGTCTCTATCATTTGGCCAGCTCTCGAAGCATGCAGCCAGTAGGGTGAAAAGGAAATTAACATGCAAGGTGCACAGGTGCGTGGCTGGTGGACCCAGGGTGGTGGGTGACTCTCAATTAAAGAGAAGGTGAGGTGAAGTCGTTGTCTGCAAGTTACAGACTTTAAGAAATTGTCTCAATAAAGGAGAACTTCATTTGGCCTTAGGTGAGAGCCGATCAATAAATTAGTTGGCTGAGGGTACAGACGTGCAGGAAGAACCAGGATCTATGTAAAACCAGGGAGGCAGTGAAGAGTCAAGAGGGCGGGCAGCGAAGCAAAGGTAAAAAAATATTAATAAAATAAAAAGCTGCTCCAGCCCCAGCTTGCATTCCCTGTGATGCATAAACCAGGTGATCTTCCTTAGCCTTGGGAGAGGCAGAGAAGGTGAGAAGTGGGGGCCGATTGTCACAGGACTGTGGCCATCTATTTCCCCCGTGACCGTCTCCATTAGGACACGATAGAGGTGAGATCAATCAGAAAGCCACCATCACAGGGAAGACATCCCGGCTCCGTGTAAATGCGCTGTGAGCTACTGTTAGTGACGCTAAGGCAGTTCCGAGAGGCATCCTCACCCAGCCCCAGAGCTGCAGACTCAGGCAGGGCCCGGGGTGCTGAGCCGAGGGGCGTTCCATCACCCCAACAGGGAAGGCAGACGGCCCTGGGCTCCCAGCTGGCCTTGTAAAACTTGAGTCATGGTGACAGAATTCCTTCCATCATCGTTTATGTTGCACCTTCCCTGCTGCATTACCGTTATTTAGCATCCTGCCGTCATCCATAAAGCACCTCGCTGCCGTGTGTTCTTTATTTCTCACCCTCCTGAGGTTTGCTGTTCTCATTCTGTGTCTGGAGCAGAGAGGTGGGGGGGTGGGGGGCGGTGGCGGGGGGGTGGGGAGAGAGTGAGAGAGAGAGAGAGAGATTAAAGAACTCTGTTCCAGATTGCCACCTGCCTGCCCCTCGGCCCCCAGGGCCTGGCCTCCCCTCTGAAGGCCCTGCCCACCCTTGGTGGTGGCACCTGCCAGGTGAGTGTGGCAGGGCTGGAAATATGGGGCCTGGCATCTGGCCCTCTCCCCCACTGTTTTGCTTTATGACCACGGGCAAATCTTTCTGTCTCTTTTGTGTATCCTGAGCTATAAAATGGACAAATGATGGTGGCCCCCTTTTCTTTCTTGCAGTGATGCTATGCTGGATCTTAAGTTTTTCCCTAATGTAATAAATCTGAGAGACCAAATAGGATCATCAAAAAGAAAACTCACTGAGTTCCCAAGAAAGGTATGGCTCTTCATGCTCCTGTTCACGTGTGTTCTTGCCATGAAAGGCCGTCATCTGGGCAGGCGTCCCCACGGCTCTCCCGTCCACTTCCTGAGTTCATCGCATATCAGGTTCTTCCTCTGCTAGAAACCCTCAATGGCCTGTATCCCATGCAGAGTCAAAGTCAATCTTGAGAATGGCCTGGGCACTCCACGGTGGCCTCTGCCCCTAACTGATAGCCTGGCTCCTCTCCCCTCCTCCTTGCCCTGCCCAGCCATGCCAGCCACCTTGCTACCCTCACGCACACACCTGGGTCAAACCCCGATACCTGGCACTTGCTGTTTCCCAAAGCTGTACTTCCTGACTCTTTCCTTCAATGTCACCTTCGCAGGAAAGGCGTCCCTGACCAGGCTGGGAAACCCCCAGCGGGGGACCTTGCTGCTTTGCTTCCTGCTGTATTTACAGTACCTTTCTCAGTGCCCAGACAATAAACATTTGCTGAACAAATCAGTTATAGCTCTCTTTTAGCAAGCAATTAATTATAGTAATACACATTGGTATGACAGTTTCCAAAGCACTTTGAATGCAAAACCTATAGCATTCATATATTGCAGGCACATTTGCCAATCACAAACTTGGATGTGCAAAGATGGTCACTTTATGTACCCTGGGAGTTAACTTGTTTCCAAACCCCCGATTCCACCCATCTTGCCCATACAAGGAAACTGAGTAAACCCAGGCTGATTCCAGGTGTGATTCCCCAGCTGGTCTACCTTGGCCTGTGTTGGCTGGACTGGGCAGAGAATGGACCTCGCCCTATAGCAGCTTTTGGGGATGTTTGCCCTGGGAAGGATCATGCCTAGCTCACAGCCCACCCACAGCCCTGCTGTGTGCACCAGCCAGTGACACTCAGCTGTATTAGTCCATGTTCATACTGCTGATGAAGACATACCCAAGATTGGGCAATTTGCAAAAGAAAGAGGTTTAATTGGACTTACAGTTCCATGTGGCTGGGGAAGACTCGCAATCATGGTGGGAGGCAAGGAGGAGCAAGTCAATGTCTTAATTGGATGGCAGCAGGCAAAAAGTGAGTTTGTGCAGGGAAACTCCTGGTTTTAACGCCATCAGATCTCATGATGTCCACTCAGTATCATGAGAACAGCACAGGAAGGGCCTGCTCCCATAATTCAGTCACTTCCTACCAGGTCCCTTTCACAACACATGTGAATTCAAGATGAGATTTGGGTGGGGACACAGCCAAACCATATCATTTCACCCCTGGCCCCTTCCAAATCTGATGTCATCACATTTCAAAATCAATCATGACTTCCCAACAGTCCCCCAAAATCTTAACTCATTTCAACATTGACTCAAAAGTCCACAATCCAAAGCCTCATCTGAGACAAGGCAAGTCTCTTCCACCTATGAGCCTGTAAAATCAAAAGCAAGTTAGTTACTTCCTAGATACAATAGGGGTACAGGCATTGGGTAAATATAGCCATTCCAAATGGGAGAAATTGGCCAAAACAAAGGGGCTACAGGCCCCCATGCAAGTCCAAAATCCAGTAGGGCAGTCAAATCTTAAAGCTCCAAAATGATCTTCTTTGACTCCATGTCTCATATCCAGGTCACACTGATGTGAGAGGTGAGTTCCCATGGTCTTGGACAGCTCCACCACTGTGGCTTTGAAGGGTACAGCCTCCCTCCTGGCTGCCTTCATGGACCAGCATTGAGTGTCTGTGGCTTTTCCAGGAGCACAATGCAAGCTGTCAGTGGATCTACCATTCTGGAGTCTGAAGGACGGTGGCCCTCTTCTCACAGCTCCACCAGGCAGTTCCCCAGTAGGGACTCTGTGTGGGGGATCTGACCCCACATTATCCTTCCACGCTGCCCTAGCAGAGGTTCTCCAGGAGGGGCCCCAACCCTGCAGCAAACTTCTGCCTGAGCATCCAGGCATTTTTATACATCCTCTGAAATCTAGGTGGAGGTTCCCAAACCCCAATTCTTGACTTCTGTGCACTTGCAGGCTCAATACCACATGGAAGCTGCCAAGGCTTGGGGCTTCCACCCTCTGAAGGAACAGCCTGAACTGTACATTGGCCCCTTTTAGTCATGGCTGGAGCAGCTGGGACACAGGGCACCAAGTCCCTAGTCTGCACACAGCAGAGGGACCCTGGGCCCGGCCTATGAAACCATTTCTTCTTCCTGGGCCTCTGGGCCTGTGATGGGAGAGGCTACCATGAAGGTCTCTGACATGCCCTGGAGACATTTTCCCCATTGTCTTGGGGATTAACATTTGGTTCCTTGTTACTTATGCAAAAATTTGCATCTGGCTTGAATTTCTCCTCAGAAAATGAAATTTTCTTTTCTATTGCATTGTTGGGCTGGAAATTTTCTGAACCTTTATGCTCTCCTTCCCTTATAAAACTGAGTACCTTTAACAGCACCCAAGTCACCTCTTGAATGCTTTGCTGCTTAGACATTTCTTCTGCCAGATACCTTAAATCATCTCTTTCAAGTTCAAAGTTCCACAAATCTCTAGGGCAAGGGCAAAACGCCACCATTTTCTTTGCTAAAGCATGACGAGTCACCAGTTCCTAATAAGTTCTAACTGTTCCCACATTTTTCTGTCTTCTTCTGAGCCCTCCAAACTGTTCCAACCTCTGTCTGTTACCTAGTCCCAAGTCACTTCCACATTTTCAGGTATCTTTTCAGTAGCGCCCCACTCTACTGGTACCAGTTTACAGTATTAGTCCATTTTCACACTGCTGATAAAGACATACCCAAGACAGGGCAGTTTACAAAAGAAAGAGGTTTAACTGGATTTACAGTTCCACGTGACTGGGAAGGCCTCACAATCATGGTGGAAGGCAAGGAGGAGCAAACCAATGTCTTACATGGATGACAGTAGGCAAAGAGAAACTTTGTGCAGGGTAACTCCCATTTTTAAAACCATAAGATCTCATAAGACTAATTCACTATTATGAACAGCACAGGAAACACCCACTCTCATAATGCAATCATCTCCCACTGGGTCCCTCCCACAACACATGGGAATTCAAGATGAGATATGGGTGGGGACACAGCCAACCCATATCATCATCCTGGCTCCTTGGAGACCTTTTGCTTTCCACACACACAGGGGCTTGCTCTAGGCCTGAGGAAGCAGCTTCTTCCTGCCAGGCCTCTGAGCCCAAGCTAAGCCATCATATCCCCTGTGACCTGCACGTATAGATACAGATGGCCTGAAGCAAGTGAAGAATCACAAAAGAAGTGAAAATGGCTGCTTCCTACCTTAACTGATGACATTACCTTGTGAAATTCCTTCTCCTGGCTCAGAAGCTCCCCCATTGAGCACCTGAGACCCCCTCCCCTGGCCCGCCAGAGAACAACCCCTTTGACTGTAATTTTCCACTATCTACCCAAATCCTATAAAACGGTCCCACCCCTATCTCCCTTCGCTGACTCTCTTTTCAGACTCAGCCCGCCTGCACCCAGGTGATTAAAAAGCTTTATTGCTCATACAAAGCCTGTTTGGTGGTCTCTTCACATGGACGTGCATGACACTTCCCTTCTGCCCACAGCTGCACCCAGCATCACTCTTCCAATTCTCTTCAAGGCTCTTTCCTATCAGAGTTCCACTGGGGATCAGTTCTGGGTTCTCTAATTTTGGGTTTCCAAATCTATCAGGGGAATCTCAGATGCCACCCTGAGGGTTGGACAGAGAAGAGGACCCCCACCAGTGGGTAAATCCCAGCTGCCCGCTCCTCACTTTCTCTAGCCTGCCCTGCTCTGGCACGCATCCTCCCATATGCTAGGTTCCCACCCCAGTCCACCAGGTTTTAGTTTTGAGAGCCAAGGTTTTAGAAATCTCAAAGCCCTTTCTCTCTCAAGTTCTTGCTGCTTGCAAACCAAAGGCAAGGCTGGCTGTCAAACAATGGCCCAGGCATGGACTTTCAAAAGTCTATATTTAAATTGAAAGGGAAAAAACAGGAACCAACCAGAAGGAAAAATGTGTTGAATAAAATTTCAAAACATTATGTGCATACACATTCACTGCTGATTTACAGCATATGAAAACATTTCTACCTACATAAGGGCATGAGATAGGCCAGGTGCAATGGCTCATGCCTGTAATCCTAGCACTTTGGGAGGCTGAGGCGGGTGGATCACCTGAGATCAGGAGTTCGAGACCAGCCTGGCCAACATGGCAAAACCCTGTCTTTACTAAAAATACAAAAATTAGCCTGGCATGACGGTGTGTGCCTGTAATCCCAGCTACTTGGGAGACTGAGGCAGGAGAATTGCTTGAACCTGGGAGGCAGAAGTTTCAGTGAACTGAAATCGTGCCATTGCACTCCAGCCTGGGCGACAAGAGCAAAATTCTGTCTCAAACAAACACACACACAAACAAAAAAGCCTGAGATCTGTATGGTTCTGGTGTAGGGACAAACGGGGGCTCCAAGGTCATACCAGGCAAAAAGGGCACTTCCATCCTAAAACTCCAGTCTTTTGGTTCCAAAATGTGTTGTTGTTTTTAAATGACCTGTCACACCGATTAACCTAGAGACTGTATTTGATTGAGTCTTCGTGTCCTATACTTAACAAACGTGGGAAGTGTGAGTTGAGTAGATGAATTCCTACCCCAAAATGCAGCTCATTTGAGGGATTTATTATTAGACTCATTTTTTAAAAAAATCTCTTTGTCCATTGCTCTTTCTCCCTTTCCCTTATCCTGATACCTGTTCCTCTTTCCATCTGTTGGTAGTATATCTCGATGGATTTTTTTTTTTTTTTGTATATTTCCTTGCCCAATACGAGACTAACAGGCATTTTATAATACTTTGAAGTATAAAATTTTTATTAATTTATATCTTTATTAAATACAAAACAGACAATAAATTGCTGTTTCAAACAAGGAAATATTTTACAAACAAACAAAAATCAGAAGGTCTGTTGGTCCCCAAAGTGGATTTTCAAAGCTGCTAAAAATATACAATCATTTAATTCTTCTGTAGAGGGCTACCTCTTTTTAGGATCAATAAATAATACGTGTTTCTGTATACAGGGATTTTAAAGACATGTTTCCTTTTTTTTTTTTTTGAGATGGAGTCTCACTCTGTTGCCCAGGCTGGAGTGCAGTGATGTGATCTTGGCTCACTGCAACTTCCACCTTCCAGGTTCAAGCGATTCTCTTGCCTTGGTCTCCTGAGTAGCAGGGATTACAGGTGTCCACCACCACACCTGGCTAATTTTTGTATTTTTAGTAGAGACAGGGTTTCATCATGTTGGCCAGGCTGGTCTTGAACTCCTGACCTTAAGTGATCCTTCCACCTCGGCCTCCCAAATTGCTGGGATTACAGGTGTGAGCCACCACACATTGCCGATGTTTCTGTTTTCTTCTTTTTTTTTCTCCTTTGGCTGAGCAAATTTTTTTTAAATTATTTTATTTTATTTTATTTTATTTATTTTTTTGAGACGGAGTCTTGCTCTGTCGCCCAGGCTGGAGTGCAGTGGCCGGATCTCAGCTCACTGCAAGCTCCGCCTCCCGGGTTCACGCCATTCTCCTGCCTCAGCCTCCCAAGTAGCTGGGACTACAGGCGCCCGCCACCTCGCCCGGCTAGTTTTTTTTTGTATTTTTTAGTAGAGACGGGGTTTCACCGTGTTAGCCAGGATGGTCTCGATCTCCTGACCTCGTGATCCACCCGTCTCAGCCTCCCAAAGTGCTGGGATTACAGGCTTGAGCCACCGCGCCCGGCCAGCTGAGCAAATTTTACTGACTACTCTCAACCCTTATTCTGCTTACTAGACTGTCTTTTGGTGAGAGGTTGGGTTAGGAGTTCCTTTTAATTGCCTGAAAAGTCTTACTGTATTTCTCTGTATTATTAAATACATATTTTTATTCTGGTAGTTGCATGCTTAACACATTTGAAAGGTTTCAAAAAAAATTTGGTTTTCCAACAGATGCTGTAATCTGTATTTCTAATTTTAGGGATAGTGACAAATTATGGCAACCTTTAACAGTTGATTGTGCAGTTAAAGTACAAACACTGACAAATATGGCATCAAGAGTCTATGCTTGTTTTCCTAATTTTCTTGCTACTTTCTCCATCCTTTTAATCCATTCATTCATTGGTGAATTTATTCATTAAACAAACACTTATTGGGCAGCTACTATGTCCCAGGGGATGCCTAGACACCTGGTGGGTGCCGGGATGCAGAGTCTTTAGCAGGTGCAGTGTCTGCCCTCAAGGAACTAGACACAGAGGATCAGAGGGTCAGGGAAGGCTTCCCCGGAAAGGTGACCCTTGAGGTGATCAAGTGAGCGAGGGCTAAGGGCGACAACCTTTTGCCAATTTCCAGAAATCATTTCCCGGTGTTAGTGCATGATTCTGTGTGGTTTTGCTACTCTGTGCTCACACCTTATAGATCATATCTTTGTGAAACGATACTCAGATGACATAATTAAAACCTGTTCTCTGTCTCCTGCCACACCCCAGACTGATTCGAGGGAGGTGTTTGATTGTTGTGCCAGGCTTCAAGGCAAGATCAGAAATTGTGTCTTTGTGTCTGTGGGAGACAGGGATTGTGGAGGGATCCTCTGGGTCTCCCTGGATGGGACTGGACAGAACCAAATGCTGGAGGAAAGGGAATGAGGTCCTCCAGGGTCCTCCAGCATGGGTCTCAATTGCAAGTGACTCTGAGGGAAGGCCAAGTGAGCTGGCATGAGGAGCCCAGAGTGAAGAGCGCATGCCTGCTGAGAAGCTGCCAATGAGCTGAAGAGTGGACGAGCCATTTCCAAAGTCTCAAGCCTGGAAGGGAATGTGGAAGTCTGCCTCATTCTCCTGAGCTCTCTGTGTACATTAACCAGCTAATGGTAAAGTTGTTTGACAACAGGTTCTTCTACCCCACTGAGAACACAGCACTGGGTTATTGTTGGTTGTTTTTTTTTTTTTCCTCAAAAAGACAAAAATAATTGAAAACAACCAAATGTTCAGTCGTGGACACGTTTAATTTTGTTCAGTGAAATATTATCTAGTTACTGAAAATGAGAACTATAAAGATAATGGTGGACACGGAAAATATCTTAATAGATCTATATGTTAAGAAATGAATACAAATCATCTGTATGCTATGATAACAGCTATGTAAAAGTAAATGCATGCTGATAAGAACTAGAAAGGAATATGTTAAAAAAAATTCAGGATTAACGATGTTTTTATTAGTTAAGATAATGCAGGTAGTTTTAAAAGAAAAACTCTGAAATCCCACTAGCTTAACACACTAGAAGTGGAGTTTTGCTTAGGGCAAGTGCAATACCAACACAAAGAACCTAGGCTCCTTCCAGCTCATGGCTACTCGCTCCTCCAGGGCCTCACAATTCCCTTCATTCAGCTGGTGGATAAAGACCTATGCCCTAGCCCATTTGGGCCTGAAGGTGTCCATCTTTATTTTCACTCACATTTGATTGGTCTAAATGAGTCACATGGCCCCATCTTGATGCAAAGAGAGCTGGGAAATGTAGTCCTGGCTGGGCCACAGCATCCTTATAACAAGTCCACATACAGAAGGGAGCACAGTAAGTTAGCATACTTGAGTGCTTTAATGCTTTAGTATTTAGTCATCTGTATCTGCCCCAGTGATATTTTTTTCTTTAAGCTTTTTTCCTTTAGATTTGTTAGATGTGTTTTTTTTAATAGAGAAAATTAAAAGACTCATGTGTATTCTTTTATTTCAGGAAGTGAGATGGGGCATATAAACTCAAGAAACTGAGATGACTGGGGAGTAGAAATGCTGGTAGGCAAAGCAAAAGCAGAAATTAAAGTGCATATCTTACAGAGTGCACATCAGACTCAGTGTTTCCTCCCATTTCCAACCTTTTGCTGGACTATTACTGAATTGTGCCACCCACCAAATTCGTATGTTGAATCCCCCCATACCCCGCAGTATAGCTGTATTTGAAGATAGGGCCTTTAAGGAGTAATTAAGGTTAAATGAGGTCATAGAGTGAGGCTCTACTCCAATAGGACTGGTGTCCTTGCAAGAAGAGGAGGAGACACCAGCGATGAGTGTGCCCAGAGGAAAGACCACATGATGACACTTAGTAGGCAGCCAGACATCGGCAAGCCAAGGAGAGAGGCTTCAGCAGAAACCAAGCCTGCCAACACCTTGATCTTGGACTTCCAGCCTCCAGAAGTGTGAAAAAGTAAATTTCTGTTGTTTAAGACACTCAGTCTGTGGCATTTTGTTATGGCAGCCCTAGAAAATTAACACATTACCCCTCCCTCTACCAACTTTTTATTAAGACTCTTTGCCCCTAAAGCTCAGATAGTGTGCCACCTCCTCTGGGAAGCCCTCCTTTTACTCTATCTGCATCCGATGTCTCTCCCTTGGGCTCTCTCAGTGTTCTGATGTTATTCCGTCCACATTGCTTGGAAAACTTGCCTGTAATCCCATCACCTTATCTTGAATCTGAGTTCCACAACATGAGGGACCATATCTTGTACTTCATGCACCCAGAACAGTGTCTGGCATACAGTGAGTGTCCAATAAACAAATGGCTAGCAAAGGAACGAAGGAATAACTTTTTTTTTCCTCTCCTTGTGACAGAGCGAGACTCACTCTGTCACCCAGGCTGGAGTGCAATGGCACTGCAACATCTGCTTCCTGGGTTTAAGTGATTCTCCTGCCTCAGCCTCCCAAATAGCTGGAATTACAGGTGTGCACCACCATGCCCGGCTAATTTTTGTATTTTTAGTAGAGATGGGTTTTTGCCATATGGCCAGGCTGACCTCAGGCAATCTGCCTGCCTTGGCCTCAAAAAGTGCTGGGATTATAGACGTGAGCCACCGCGCCTGACCAGGAACAAGTATTTATAAAAGAACTACCCGAGAACCAGCGGATAATCATTTTGACTGATCAAAGCTGGCCCATGGCTGTCTTTGAACCATGTAGCAAAGAGAGATGCTTCTCTCCAAGTGCTGTGTGGGAAGACATGATCTGTGTTTGACTATGCAGAGCGTAACAATACAGAGTGGCAATTCTGAATATGTCGAATGAGAAACAGGACCTCCTTCCTTAGTACAGTGCACAATCTGAGACAGAATCAGAGGCTTGCAGGCATTGAAAATCTATTTTTTTTCTTTTGTACTTTTTGATGTTGAGTCTATTGTGACTTTCTTGTCTGAACTAAAAACATAAACAGAAAATTTACTACAACAATAAACGCCCCAGTATTTCCTCTTTCTGGAAAGTGCTGTACCCTTCTCCCTACCCTATCAGGTAGGCAACTTAAAATTCTTTCTTTCAAGGTTCTCTTTAAGTTCCTTCTGCTCCATAAATCCCAGCCCACTGCAGCCTCAAGAGCAGAGCTCTCACTGTTGACTTCTGGACCATGAATCATACTTTACTTAAAGGCACCATAGGATGGTTGAGGCTGAGGTGATATCAGCAAAAAAGGTGGAGCAAGGACCTCCAAAAATCATCTCCTCTATAGAAACAAGGAGATGATCGGCAAAAATGGTCAGAGTCAACGTTTGCCGAAATTAACGAAAGGCTTGCAGCAGTCTGAGGAACATTTGTTCAAGAAAAACAGATGTATCTTTGTATGAAATGCAAGCTTTGTGGCAATCTAATTGGCCTTATTACCGTTGCCCAGTCCTGAGCTCTGTAGTAGTAACCTGGAAAACCAATAGTCTGCAATCATGGCAAAAAACAGTGGCCTGGCAGACACTGGAAAGGGAAGAACAGAGCTGAAGCTCCTTCAAAGCCTCATTTCCAGAGAATTGCCACTATCTGACTTGTCTAGTGGTTTCTGGAAGACCCCCCACACAAGGCTGTCTTTATTTGATCTGACTGGTAGCTCCTCCAGTGTGAACAGCTTTTTTCCCCCAGGGACAGTTGTCTAAAACAATTAGGCAATTGTTTAACATTGCAGCTTCCCAAGATGGTAGATAACAGTTTGGGGAAAAGAACACAAACCTAAAAGCTTAAAAGGAAAATCTAGGAAATGAAATGTCCATAGGGGACTTTGAAAGGCTTTGACATAGTCTTGGGAATCTAAAGGCCAGGCACATGTTTAGGACTGTGCACATGCCCAAGGGCTATGCCCAAGGAAGGACCTGAGAAGGCCCTACGCTCTCTGCTTTGACTGATTTTGAGACTCTGCATAAGCAGGAAGTGAAGGGCAAGATTGATTTTTAAACTTGAAGTGATATCCCCATCATGCACACAAAACTCCTCAGCAAAGACTAGGAAACTTATTGGTAATAGGCATTTAAGGACATTTCTGCCCAATCACTGGCTGACCACTGAGCTAACTGAACAAAGACTTAAATGGCCACACACAACAAAGAATAAGACCTTACAGAAGTAGTTCAGAAAAGTCACCGAGAAAACAACCACAGCAACAACAAACCCTGCAGAGAGGGAATAATCTGATTTCCAGAGTTGCCACATTATATTATTTTAAATGTCCAGTTTTCAGCAGCAGCAGCAACAACAAAAAACACAAGACTTGCAAATAAACAAGAAAGCATTGTTGATACACAGTGGGAAAGAAAACCCAGTCAATAGAAATTATCCCCAAGGGAGTCAAGATACTGGATTTACTTGTTTAAAATATTGAAATAGCTAAAGGAAACCATATATAAAAATTAAAGTATTAGAATGATGTTTCACCAAAAATGAATATCAAAAGAGATAGAAATTATGAGAAATGACCAAATAGAAAATCTCACATTGAAAAGTACAATTACCGACATAAAAATTTTACCAGAAGGGCTTAACAACAGATTTGAGCATGTCAATAAGAGAATTTTCCAGTCCAAGGACAGAGAGAGAGAGGAAAAAAACAGCAACAACAACAACAACAACAACAAAGAAGTGAACAGTGTTGAGATCTATGGGATTCCGTGAAGCATACCAACATATGCATACTGTGAATACCAGAAGGAGAGGAGAGAGAAGATGGGGCAGCAAAAATATTTAAAAAACGAATCACGCCAAACTTCCCTAATTTGATAAAAAAACATCGCTCTATATATTCAAGAAGCTCAACAAACATCAAGTAAACTGAAAAGAGAGTCATACCTAAATATATCATAATCAAACTGTTAAAAGCCGAAAACAAAGAGGAAATCTTAAAAGCAGCCAGAAAGAGGCTACTCATCACATACACAGAATTCTCAACAAGATTTATCAGAAATTATGGGAGACAGGAGTCAGTGAGTGACATATTCAAAATGCTGAAAGAAAAGACTGTCAAACAAGAATTATATCCAGCAAAATTATCCTTCAAACTGAAGAAGATGTCAAAATATTTCCAGATAAACAAAAATAGGGAGATTTTGTTGCTAGCAGATCTGGCTGAGAAAAAATACTAAAGGGAGTCCTTAAGGTTGAAACGAAAGATATTTTATAAGAATGAAGAAATAAAGAGCACCAGTAAAGGTAACTACTTAGGTAAATATAAAAGGCAATATTAATGTATTTTTGTTGGTAATTCTTCTTTTCTTCATGCTTATAAATTTGTGTCAACTGACATATGGTGTATAGAAAACGTAATTTGTATGCCAATAACAGCACAAAGAATGGGAGGAGAAAATAATGCCATACAAGAGCATAGCTTTTAGATAATATTTAACTTAGGTTGGTATTAAGATGTTAATGGTAATCCCTAAGACAAGTACTAAGAAAATAACTTTAAGAAATGGGGGCAAGGCTGAGCATGGTGGCTCATGCCTGTAATCCTAGCACTTTGGGAGGCCGAGGCAGGCAGATCACCTGAGGTCAGGAGTTTGAGACCAACCTGGCCAACATGGTGAAACCCTATCTCTACTAAAAATAAAAATTAGCTAGGCATGGTGGCACACACCTGTAATCCCAGCTACTCGGGAGGCTGAGGCAGGAGAATTGCTTGAACCTGGGAGACAGATGTTGCAGTGAACCAAGATCGCACCGTTGCACTCCAGCCTGGGCAACAGAGCAAAACTCTGTCTCAAAAAAAAAGGAGGGGCAAAAGAATGATAATAAAATTAAAATAACATATGAAAAAATACCACAAAAAAGCAGTAATGGAGGAATAGAGAAATACAAAAAGACATAAGACATGTAAAGTAAATAGAAAAATGGCAGACATAAATCTTAACTGTAATTATATTAAATGGAATGGATTAAACACTCCAACTAAAGGACAAATATTGGCAGATGGGTAAAAAATGATTCAACTATATGCTGTCTACAAGAGATACATTTTAGATTCAAAGACACAAATAGGTTGAAAGTGAAGGGGTGGTAAAAGATATATCAGGCAAACAGTAATCAGAAAAGAGCTATAGCGATTAAACTAATATCAGACAAAATAGACTTTAAGAAAAAAATTGTTGCTAGAGACAAAGGAAGACATTTTATGATTAAAGAGTCAACATATCAAGAAGATTTAACAATGATAAACACATGTGCACATAACATAGAGTTTTAAAGTACATGACACAAAAACTGACAGAATTGAAGGCGGAAATAGACAATTCAGCAATAATAGTTGTAGACTTCAATACCTTAATTTCAATAAAAGATAGACAACCAGGAAGAAGATAAACAAGGAAATAGAAGATATGCACAATGCTATTAACTAAGTAGGCCTAAAAGTAATCTATAGCACCCTCTGCCCAACAGCAGAATACATATTCTTTTTAAGTGCAAGTGGAATATTCCTCAGGATAGACCATACGTTAAGCCATAAAACAAATCCAAATTCACTTACAAGGGTTGATATCATACAAAGTATGTTCTCCAACCAAATGGAATGAAATTAGAAATCAATAACAGAAGGAAATTTGGGAAAATCACTAATTTGAGGAAATTAAACAGCACACTCCTAAATAACCAATGAGTCAAAGCAGAAATCACAAGAGAAATTAGAACATCCTTTGAATCAATGAAAATGAAAACACAGCATACTAAAATTCATGAGATGTAGCACAAATAGTGATTGGAGGGAAATTTATAGTTCTAAACAGCCATATTTTAAAAAGCAAGATCTGAGTTGAAAAATTAAACTTCTAAGAAACTAGAAAAAGTAAAGCAACTAAATTCAAAGCTAGTAGGGGATGAAAATAAAATAGAGAATAGAAAAACAACAGAGAAAATCAACAAAAACCAACAAGCTAAAAAAATTGACAAACCTTTAGACAGAGCGGGAAAAAAAGAAAAGATTCATATTACTAAAATCATTACTAAAATCAAATTTCTGAAATGAAAGAGGGAACATTAGTATCAAGTAAAAAAGATGACAAAATAATACCAGGAATAACTGCATACCAACAAATTAGAAAACCTGGATGAGATGAACAAATTCCTATAAAGATCAAAAGTACCAAGTACATACACTGACTTAAGGAGAAATAGGATATCTAAATAGGAGTAAAGAGATTAAATTAGTAATCAACAAACTTCCCACAAAGAAATGCCCAGGACCAAATGACTTCACTGCTAAATTCTACCAAACCTTAAAGAAGAATGAACAGCAGTCCTTCACTTAGTCTTCCAAGCGTAGAAGAGGAGGGACCACTTTCCAGCTCATTTAAGAGGCCAGCATTACTCAGACATCTGTAACCAGATAAAGATACTACAAGAAAAAACTACAGACCAACATTCCTTATGAATAAACCCTCAGTAAAATACTAGTAAACCAAATCCAGCAACATATGAAAAGGACTGTATGCCATGACCAAGTGGGATTTATCCTAAGGATGCAAGGTTGGGTCAACATGGAAATCAATGTCATATACCATATGAATGGAATAAAGGACAAAACCCACCTGATCATCTCAATAGACCCAGAAAGACCCCACGTCCAATTTTTGCCACTTGCTAGCTTTGCTGCGCTAAGCAAATGCCTTGACATCTCTGAGCCTTAGTTTCTTCAGTGGTTAAGGATTAAATCAGTGAATATGACTAGCATAATCAGTATATGCTAATGTTTCTTATTGGCAAACAGGAGAGATTCTGACGCAGTAGGTCAGGAGCGGGCCCAGGTACATGCATGTACATTTAACAGGTTTCAATGGAAAAGAAAATATATATGTTAATCTTTCAAGTTTACAAAGACACATATGATCAAAATTCTCTTCCGAGTGGTGAATGGTTTCAGACAGTTTCTGTGGCATGTGTTTTTTTCACTTGCCCATTGGTTGTGTGCTATAGGGTACCCCTGGGATACACAGGCCTGGATTGAGACTCATCATATGTGAAACATCCTGGCCACAGTAGATGATCAATAAATGGTAGTTCCTCCTTTCCTTTCTTGATACATTTCTTGAGGCTCTAAGAATTTGATGTTATTTGTCTTGTTATAGACTGGCTGCTTCGTCTACTGAGCTCACTTATATACCCCTTTGGAGGAGGGATCTATGTCTTCTGCTCCTTTTGTGCTTACCACAGAGTCATGTGGCATAGTAGTTGTGGAGATTTGCTTTTTAAAAATATGTTGTTGAGAATATAAGAGAACTGATAAGCTAAGTGAAACAATTCATTTTGATTTGAAGTTGTAAAGTCACTTGGAAGTATTACTGTCTATCAGCAGTGTGCTGGATTCACTAGCTAGAGTACACTAGTCTAGTCTTCCTAGTAGCACTTAATTTACACAATGGTAGTCCTTGGGCACCATGGAGTACAGAGTTACATTTAATAGTATAGCACTGAGTACATAGTAGGTGCTTAATAAACAACTGTTGGATTCACAGAGGAATGGCAAAATATGGGCTCATTTTTAATGGTGAGAGAACAAAGAAAAGCACAGAAGCTGTTTAAGACATGAAAGATGTTAGTGTCAGGGTAAGCAATGTGTTCTTACCTATACCAAATGTGCAGAGCAGATTTTTGGAGACAAAAACAAAAGGTTATGTTGAAGGCAATCAATTTTGCTTAATTTTAACATGGCCACATTTATGCCAAGTGATTAGTGTTTTCTCGTTAGCTTAGCAACTGTAGTATGGCTAACATATTTGGCAAATGCTGATTTTAGAAGTCAGATGTTGTGCCAACTTTGCGAAATGATCTAGATATAGTTTTTAAACCACCCAGCCACTTCACAATTGTTTAAATGGGTCATAATAGCTTTTCATCAAAAGAAATATATTTTCTTGATGGAAAGGAATTTATTGAAGTATTGAAGATAATGTTGAATATTAGAAAAAAATGAACACATTTGAAAGGCAACGATATTGGATACTAAAGAAAAATCACTCCCTCAAGGAATCTGCCACCATGGTTTCCACAAGGCCAAAAATATACAAGGTCCTGAGCGCGCTGCCTTCCCACGCAACACAGAAGCTGCACCATGGGGTTGTGGGGGAAACGAAGATTTTGTACTGTTCACCCTGAAGTTCATTTTTATTTTGACTTTGCCTTTTCATATCAATTAGAGACCCTTTGTTAAAATGATTACGTAATTTTCACAGAACTATGCTCACCCCTCAAGGGAGGCTTCTGCATACCATCTTTCTAACGTGTAGCAGAGAGAAATGTAAATGCCCAAGAGAAACAAGCAAGGCTTTTGGCTGAGAGAAGGGGGATAAACTCCTTGTTCAAACACCCGACACAGAGGTTGCAGGGAACGAAAGCTTCCTTTGCTTTGGAACTCATCTCTGTGCTCGGCTCCTGTCTTGTGATAAGGTTACAGTGAATGGGGCTGGCATCCTTCAAGGTTACTGTTCCAGAAAATATTTGCAAATAATTTGATGTGCTGTCAGTTAGCAGGCTGCAGTGAATTCTTATAATTCAACATACTAATGTGGGTTTTTTATGCCTTAAGCTATAAATAAGTTGGATATGCAAAAGTTTCTGTAATGTTTATTTAATAACAATATTTAAAAAATAAATCTTGATTATTCCATCGCGCTTCAATGGAAATCTTCCATTCTGACGGTTGGTTGTCTGTGACCTCAGGCGGTTCCTTCCTTCCTTTGTCTCATTTGATATCACTAAAGAAACACGCTTGTTTTTCTTTTCAGGCTTTGGGAAGCAGCACTCTGATGCCTCTGCCTACATGCTCCCCATCCAAGTCTCTTCTTGTTAAATGACTGAACTCAATTCAAGTTGAATAATCTCAGTGGGATGGCGCCCTTTCGGGTGTGGAGCCCTGGGAAGATGAAGCAGGCACCCCTGGATTTGGGAAGCCCCTAGGCCAATTGGAGCCCCAGGCTCCATATCACAAAATCAGTGTGCGTCGACTGTATGAGAACATAGAAGAGAATATTGATCAGTGTGTGGAGGCCGTGGCCCTGAGTGGAGGCTGCAAAGATATATATATATATGTCACCAGGTGGAGCCGCAGAAGCCAGGGTTGCCGGCAGAACGCACCAAGATGGGAGGTGTCAAGGGTGAATCTCATAATGACAAGACAATGTAGTGCGGATGTTTCTAATGATAATTTTCTGGAATGAAGTCATTTAAACTATGGATCAGCCGAGGGTATGCTGTGGCCCCGGATGTGCCTTACAGGAGACCTCCAGGAGCTTCTGGAAGTTGGGTTCAGCCAAGAGCCCTGGGACAGGGGTCAGAAAGTAGCAGGATACCAGGGAACTAAAGAGCCGCTGTCCGGGTGGGGGCGCCCTTCTGAGGGCCGGTGCTGCTGCTGATTGCAAAGAAGCGCCTGACAATGCAAAGACCTGGCGCAGGGCATCCTGCGTAACCGGCGCATGCGCGCCCAGGGGCGCCCTACACGATCCTCATGGTTAGAGCGCGGATGCTGAGGGCGGGCAGGTAGGAGGTGGGGGCAATTTTGTGGCTTCATGATGCCCCCTGGGCTGTCCGCAGTGCCAGGGCAGGCCCAGCCTTTGGGGAATGTGTGCAGAGGAGGCCTGTAAGCGGGGGACAGACAGCTGGAGACCAAGCCAGTGAGCTCCCCGTCGGGAGGCCTCCTTCTCAAGGTGCTGTGTCTATTTTTATTAAAAAACAACTTTATTGAGACACAGTTCACACACCATACAATTCACCCATTTGGTGTTCAGTGACTTAATGATTTTAGTAGAATCGCAGAGTTGTACATGGACCACCGCAATCAATTTTAGAACATTTTCCTTACCCCAGAAAGAAATTCTCTATCCTTTGTCTATTCTCCTCCTCCCCTCCCATCCCCGCTGTTCCCCCGTCCGGCCCTCCTCCCCAGCCCTAGGCAACCACTAATCTGCTTCCTGTTTCTATACATTTGCCAGTTCTGGACACTTCATATAATGGAATCATACAATTGTGGTCTTTTGTGACTAGCTTATTTCACTCAGGATAATGTTTTCTAGGTTCATTCATTTTGTCACTAAACTGTAGAGCTCCCTACCACCAGGAGCCATGGCTTTCTTGCTTACTCTGTTTCTACAGTACCTACTGTGTGTATCTGACACACAATGGGTACTAAAAATATGTGTACAATGAAACAATCCATAAATTATAGTAGCTGAGGGCAGCCATGGCTCTGGGTGTGCCCTTTGAAGACGTGAGTTCCTTCCCAGCGCCCTCAGCTGCCAGCTGCCAGATGACCTTGGGCTGCCAGATGACCTTGGGCTCAGATCCTTTCTCATTTTAGTTCTCATCTGTACCACCAGGCAAATGGTCTTTGGTTCATGGAGACTTGAATGACTCAGACATTGCAGATGAGTTTTGTAGGTCTTTATGTAGTACCTAAATTTTGTGAAATATTGTTAACAGAACAGAATTCTTTTAGCCTCTGGGGGCAGAGCAGGTTTAGCAATAGTCAATTGCTCAGCAAGATTGACAACAATTTTATGAAGACTTTTTTTGTGCTCCCCACCCTCAATTAAAATATGCAGGTAAAGTAAAGGTTAAATCAGGCTTGGAAATGTTTTTGTTGCCTTTTGAACATACACAATTGTTTGGGAAAAATGTACTCATTATGGTTATACTCTACTACGTAGAAATATGTGATTTCTTTTTATATTTTAAATAAGTAGACTGACTTTTTTTCTCAGGCAAAGTCATAATTGTATTTATTTTAAATTTATATCCTGTCTGCTTCAAAAAGGAATTTGAGGCAGCCAGGAAAATCATAAGCTATAAAATGAGCAAGCTCCATTTTCTACTAATAAAATAAAAGTTAGGATCTCATCAGTGAAACAACTTCTCTTTGTGCTGTACTGTGTGCAAATATTTGGATTACTAAAGTGAATTTATGAAGCAATTACTTTTAATGCTATAAGAGGAAATTAAGTACTCATTGATTCTTGATTTATAAGCTAGAGCTAAAGATCATGAAAAAGCAAATATAACTTAATTAAATGTCCCTCGGCTTTGCTACTATTGAGGTCTTCACTCATAAAGTTAGTAAAACAAACCATTCCTAGAACATAAATGTATATTGGTTCTTCCAGTTGGGAAGGCAAATAATTTACTGGTTAAATATATTCAGCAAAGTTAACCCAAGTGAGAGATTTTCCCAGTGTCCTCTGGGGCTTGAAGAGATAAAAGCTATTGTAGTTTTAAGGAAACCATTGTCCTGGGAATGATAGGTAGTAACTTGCTGTGAAAAAGAGTAAACAAAAGGGTGTCTCTTTTTTTTTATTAGAAAATGTATTTTAATATGCCCACAGAATAGACCATAGATCTGCAAAAGAAATAGAGCTTTATAGTCTATTCATTGGCTATACACTTGTGGTTATTCATTGCTGACAGTGAACACATTAACCTGGGATAATTTAATTGAATCTTCTAGTAATGTTGCTATTTTTCTACCCTGAAGTGTAAATGACTTTTAAAAATTAGGTTCTAAAATGTAACACTTCAAATGATGTATACAGCAAATCAAGGAGCCAGTGTGAGCTCCCCTTTGTGCTCCATGAGTTATTGATTACAAAAGCAAGAATAAAGGAAAGAAAAAATAAAAGAACAAAAAGACACAGCAGCAAAAGAGTGCCAAGTAGGGCTGGGCGTGGTGGCTCACACCTGTAATCCCAGCTGTGAGATGGGAGGCTGAGGTGGGTGGATCACCTGAGGTTAGGAGTTCAAGACCAGCCTGGCTAACATGGCAAAACCACATCTCTACTAAAAATGCAAAAGTTGGTTGGGCATGGTGGCACATGCCTGTAATCCCAGCTACTCAGGAGGCTGAGGCAGGAGAATCACTTGAACCCGGAAGGTGGAGGTTGCAGTGAGCGGAGATCGTGCCATTGCACTCCAGCCTAGGTGACAAGAAGGTGGCAAATCTCGGTCTCAAAAAAAAAAAAAAAAACCAAAAAAACAAAAAAACAAAGAGTGCCAAGTAGAAATAAAACCCATTGAACCAGGAGCGCTTGGTGTAAGGAAACTCCACTTACATCCTGCTTTCCTGCCCTCGTTTATTCTCCATGCATCCACTGAGTCAAAGTTTAGTTTTCCTGTCCAGTTGAGTAATGAGAGGATTTATTCAAATAAATTATAAATAAGCATCAATAGGAAGGGTTCACAGTTTCTCATAGAAAATAAAGGTTTTGAGAAATTCTCTTCTCTGTCATTAGGATAGACTGGAATCTTGTCTTCAATGGCACATCAAGCTGGTTTTAGGAATGACATAGCAAGAGCAATGAGAGAGAGAATTGGCATTTTAGACTCCAGCCAGGAAGTGTTATGATAATGGTTATGAAAAATGGAACATGCTGACTTCAAGAAGATGACATCACCACCAGCAGGGCCTGAATGTTAAGGTATTTTTTTAGGAAGTACTGATGGGCGGTCAGGATTTCTCTTGGGTTGGCCTTAGGCAACCAGGATGGATTAAGGAAACATCTTTGCCTAGTTGCAAGTTGAGGTTAGAGGCATTCTGCAGTCATGGAGATAATTTTTCTCTCTGTCCTTCCTGTGAATAAGTCCATGATTTCCATGATTTTGGCCTCCTTGGTGCTATGTCCCAATCCCAGGTACTCTTGGGCCCAGGTCTGCATGCTGAGGGTGGCAGTGTACTAGTAATACAAAAAAAAATCAAGGTAAAAATGTGCATTTGTTTCCGAGGGCTGCCGTAACAAAGTACCACAGACTGGGGGGCTTAAACAACAGAAATTTATTTCCTACCATTTTGAAGGCTAGACGTCTAAGATCAAGGTGTTTGCAGGGTTGGTTCTTTCTGAGACCTCTCTCCTTGGCTTGTAGATAGATGGCCGTCTTCTCTCAGTATCTGCACATGACTCTGCTACTGTGTGTGTCTGTGCCCTAATTTTCCCTTCTTATAAGGACAGCAGTCATACTGCATTAGGGCCCACCCTAACGACCTCATTTTGACCTAATTCCCTCTTTAAAGACCCGATCTCTAAGTGCAGCCATATTCTGAGGTACTGCGGTTAGGGCTTCAACATAGGAATTTGGTGGTGGTGGTGGGGTGGGAGGGAACATAATTTAGCCCATAACAGAAGAAAAAACCTAGGTGGACATACACATTTGAGTCAATTATCAAGAAACAAAATGAGCAAGTTCTGTCTTTCTTATTATAATCTGTGTTTTGCCCATTGTGACTGTGGTGTGCTGATACATGTTGCCAACCAGCTCTCTGAGAAACAAGAAATCTGATTTGTAGTGTTTGCTGACTTCCAGGGTGTAAATATTCCCAACATGGCCTATTCCAACCTCCAAGATGGCTTCATTGACTGTGGAGTTGGGGAGACATGTGCACAGTCAGCCCTCGTGAGCAGGTGTGAGCCGCCTCCAGAACTCCACTGATGTGAGTGATAAAGAACGAAATAGTAAAGGGGAAGAAACTGAAACTCAATCTTGGTAATTTCAAAGCTATTCCTATAAAGCTTGATAATGGGAGGAGGTGCAGAAATGTTGATTAAAAGAAATTATCTGTAATTTTGTCATTTTGCTCCTATTTCACCATTCTTTTTTTGCTTTCTTTTTTTAGACAACCATTGATAGTAATTATTTGCCTGTTAAAAGTAAAAATTTTACAGAAGTGAGGATAATGGGGACTTGGTAAAAGGATATAATGATATAAAAAAAAGTTAAAAGTGCTCCTGTTCCCAGTAATGTGGCAGACAAGTAACCCTGAAACACATACATGCACGTGTGTGCACACATGCACACACACACACATCCCTTTTCAAAGTGTCAATGAGCTGGGAAATGAGTGTAGAATGTTCAGAGGCCAACAAGAAATGATGCACTGAAGGAGGTTGGTTTCCCCAACCTACTTTGCTGAACAGAGTAACCTTGAAACTTTGATTTTCATAATTCCATGGGAACAGAGAGAGGCTCAAGATCTACCCAAGTATGGAGTGTAAAAGGGGAACCCCTGCTGGTACTTGAAAGCAGTAGTTGTTTCTTCACTGGGGTGATTTTGCCTCCAGGGGACATTTGGCAATGCCCAGAGACATTTTTGATTGTCATGACTGGAAAGGTGCTGCTGGCATCTAGTGGGTAGAGATCAAAGATGCTGCTAAACACCCTATACTGCATGGGACAACTTCCTACAATGAATTATCTGGTTCAAAATGTCAGTCATAATGAGGCTGAGAAACTTTGCTCTAAAAGGTTACATTGTCAATGTAAGGGTGAACTGGAAATTTAACCACCTTTCTCTCATCTCCCAAAATGCAAGCAAATACATTGTTGAACCATGGTGCTGGGGGTAGTGTGCCTCCGTGGGAACTCATAAGTGCAAGCTGCCCCCATGCAGATTTGCAGCTGAATTCATTCTAATTGAGGCAATAATTCATTCATCTCAGGTGAATTTAAAATGGTTCCAGGCTGGTTATCTTCCCAGGTGCTTGGCAGAAGCAAACTGCCTCTATCCTCCCTATGAAAATCCACCTTCAACTTAGATGTCAAATAACCTACACTTAAACAGTTCCAAAAAATATATACACATAATAAAAAAGCACAAGAAAACATCTTGTATAATCAAGAGTGAAAGCCAACAGAAAAAGAGAGACAAATCAGCCTCCCAAAGACTTTTGTTGTTGAAATTACCAGATAGAGAATGTAAGAATAGTTACTATGCTTAAAGAAATAAAACGAGGAAAATACAATTGAAGAATAAGAGGTTATAGATAATGACTGAGCAGATTTGAAAAATAAACAAATACAATTTTAAAAATTTAAAACAGTATGATTAATATTAAAATCTCAATGGAAAGCAATTAGACACAGCTGCTAAGAGTTAATAAACTCAAGTATAGGTCCAAACACTTTCCCACAGTGAAGCACAGAGAAATTAAGATATGGAAAAGAAGAAAGCGTGATAAAGTGATGTGAAGAAAGGAATGAGAAGGTCCAACATATCTGTCTAAACAGAGTTTTGTAAAGAGAAGAGAGAGAAAATGGCACAGAGGTAATGTTTGAAGAAACAGTGACCAGTCATTTCCCAGAACTCATGACAGATGCCAATCCACAAATTAAGTCCAGTGAATCCCAAACAAGATAGATAGATAAAAGGAATCCCTAAACTTAGACCCACCACAGTGAAACTGAGCAATACCGGGAACAGAGACTATCTCAAAAACTATCCCAGAGGGAAATGAATTACCCTCTTGTCTTCAAAAGAATAATTAGGCTGAACACTGACTTCCCAACGGGAACAACAAAAACCCAAAGTGGAATGATAGCCTCACTATACTAAGTGAAAATAACTATCAACCTAGAATAATTTACCAAATAAATTATCTTTTGAGAAAACTGAGCCACTTTGCTAGCAGTAGACCTCTAACTAAAGGAAGTTCTAAAATACGGACTTTAGGCCAAAGGAGTGTGGCCCAGATGGATGGAATCCATGAGCTCTTACCTTGAGATGCAGGAGGAAACAGAGGGAAGAGAATATATGCAGCTAAACAGACATGACCTGTGTAAAACAATATTAGGAATTCCATTGGGTTAAAGATAAATAAGAACATTTATAAAATAGCACCAATATCTGGAGGAAGTGATTAGAATTAAAGTCTCTGAAGGTCTTATATAAAAAACAACAGATGTTCAAAAGAAAAGGTGCTTCTATCACTTTCCACACTAATAACACTCTCTGGAATCAGAGGGATTTATGTAAATGCCTTAACTCCTTCTCCTTCTAAGCCCTTTGTGGCTGGACCTGATGCTTGTTAATCCTCTCGTCTGTACCATTGACACCTAACTCAGCACATTGCACAGAGAAGGTGGTCAACATGTGCTATTGCGTTCAGTTGAGCTTATATCAAATAAGCTGTAATTATCAGTAGGGCTACTGTACTTAGAAATGAAAGAGACATATTCATTATTCACTGAATACTTTAACTCAAGTTTTTCATGGCAAAGCATAAAATAGTGTTGTTCTTATCTTTGGGGGCTGTCTTGGTTTGGGTTTCCCCAAAAGGAGACCTTGAGACAAAGATTCAAGGCCTATGTAGCTTTGTTTGGGAGGTGATTCCAGGAGATACTGGCAGTGGCATGGGGACGTGAGATAGGACAGGAGGAAAGCCAAAGTGGGATGAATTAACAAGTCAGCGACTGTGGTGAGCTCCATGCCCCTGGGACCTTTAGCAGAAAGTGAAGAAAAGCCTGCATTAACCCAGCCACGGGCTCCCGTGTTACTGGATGAAGCTGCTTTCTGGGCATCCCTCTTTAAAACGTTTGGCTTTTCCTGTCCGTAGCTCAGTCCATTCCTGGCCAGAGAGGAAGCTTGCAGGGAGTACATTGCAGCATTCGCAGCGAGCCTCCTTTGGCTTCTAGAGGTGAAAGTTGGGGAATGGGAGACCATGGGTGGGACATAGCCTGTGCTACAGCACTAGAGGCTTGAAATCAACCTTTTAGGAAGAAAATGTGAGTGCAGGCAGGAGTGGTGAAAATTAACTTTGAGGAAATAAGAGAAAAAAGGCCCTTAGACAGTAAAAGGGGTTGGAACTAAAGGGGCAACCTCAGGAAGTATAATGGTCTCAGCGGCAGTAAGTGGGCAGAGGTTCATGGACACACAGAGACGACAGTGATGGCTGTGACAGTAATTGGGGCTTGTCTGAACACAGGGGTGGAGAATTAGAAGACAGGGCATCACGAGCATGAGCACTCACACATGGCAAGGGTATAAAGGTCAGCAATGAGCCTGGGAGTTACCAGGAGAAAATGTTAGCTGCCTCATGCAGGGCAGGAGTGAACAGAGATACTTTAGACATATCATTCATGAGGGTGAATCAATGGATGTGGTTTCATTTCTAAATGACACAAATAGATAAATATATTGAAACACACTATCTAGGATAGGCAAAAATAAGACAAGCAGAACGAAAAAAAAAAAAAAAAAAGAAAGAAAGAAATGAAGCAAGCTGTAGCATGACTATCGAATAAAGGAGATTCCAAGGAAAAAGGCATCGAATGAAGCAACTACCTTATGAAGGCAGTGCACAGACATTTGTTGATTGCTTTTCCAGAAGCAATTCCCTCAGCAGTATCCTGATTTCCCTTTGAGAAGTTACCATTCTCCCATTATTAGCCTTGTGTCTTGGGGTGGGAATAAACTCTTTTTAGCTTTTGGATGGGCCCCAAAACAATATATACAGGCACCGGAAAAGACAGAGTAGAAAGAGAAAGAAATTGAAGTTCTTGGTAGCATTGTTTGGGGGCTGCTGGATCAAGCCTAACCTAAAGCTTATTTTGTTAGTTACAAGAACTAGTAAATTCTATTATTATTTTAACAAGTTCCCTTTTTTCATCTTTTATTTTAGGTTCAGGAGGTACATGTACAGATTCATTACATGGGAAAATTGTGTGTTTCTGGGGTTTGGTGTACAAACCCTGAGAGTGAGCATACTACTGGATAGGTAGTTTTTTGACTTTCACCCCCTTCCCACCCTACACTCTCAAGAAGGCCCTGGTGTCTGTCGTTCCCATGATGTGTTCATGTATACTCAGTGTTTAGCTCCCACCTGTAAGTAAGAACATGTGGTATTTGGTTTTCTGTTCCTACATTAATTTGCTTAGGATAGAGGCGTCCAGCTGCATCCATGTTGCTGCAAAGGACATGATTTTGTTCTTTTCTATGGCGGCATAGTATTCCATGGTGTATATGTACTACATTTCCTTTATCCAATCCACTGTTGATAGGCATCTAGGTTGATCCCATGTTTTTCCTATTAAGAATAGTGCTGTGATGAATATACGCATGCATGTGTTTTTGGTAGAATGATTTATATTCTTCTGGGTATATACCCAGTAATGGAATTGCTGGGTGGAACAGCAGATCTATTTTAAGTTCTTTGAGCAATCTCCAAACTGCTTTCCAAAGTGGCTGAACTAATTTATATCCCCACCAGCAGTGTATAAGCATTTGCTTTTCTTGTTTTTGTTTTTGTTTTTTGAGACTGGGTCTCACTGTTGCCCAGGCTGGAGTGTGCTGGTGCAAACATGGCTTACTGCAACGTTAACCTCCTGGGTTCAAGTAATCCTCCTGCCTTGGTCTCCTAAGTAGCTGGGACCATGGATGCATGCCATTATGCTGGCTAATTTTTAAATGTTCTATAGGAACAGAGATTTGTCACGTCGTCCAGGCTGGTCTTGAACTCCTGGGCTCAAGCGATCCTCATGCCTTGGCCTCCCAAAGTACTAGGATTATAGGCATGAGCCACTATGTCCAGCCTGACTTTTTAATAATAGCTATTTTGACTGGTGCACGATGGTATCTCATTGTGGTTTTGATTTGCATTTCTCTAGTGATTTGTGATGTTGAGTATTTTTTCATATGCTTGTTTGCCATCTGTATGTCTTCTTTTGAGAAGTGTCTGTTCATGTCCTTTGCCCATTTTTTAACGGGGTTGTTTTTTGCTTGTTGATTTGTTTAAGTTCTTTATAGATTCTGAATATCTGACCTTTGTCGGAAGCATAATTTGCAAATATTTTCTCCCATTCTGTAGTGCCTGTTTACTTTGTCACTAGTTTTCTTTTTCCTGTGTTGAAGCTCTCTAGCTTCATTAGGTCCCAGTTGTCTACTTTTTTTTTTTTTGGTGGCATTTGCTTTTGGAGACTTCATTATTAAATCTTAGCCAAGGTCTATGTCTGGAATGGTATGTTGCAGGTTTTCTTCTAGAATTTTTATAGTTTTTGTTGTTACATTTAAGGATTTTATTCATCTGGAGTGGATTTTTGTATATGTTGAAATGAAGTGGTCCCGTTTCAATCTTCTGCATATGACTAGCCAGTTATCCCAGCACTATTTATTGAAAAGGGAGTGCTTTCCCTATTGCTTGTTATTGTTGACTTTGCCAAAGCTCAAATGGTTGTAGGTGTATGGTATTATTTCGGGTTCTCTGTTCTGTTCCATTTGTCTATGTGTCTGTTTTTGTACCAGTACCATGTTGTTTTGGTTACTGTAGCCTTGTAGTATAGTTTGAAGCCAGCTTTGTTCTTTTCGCTTAGAATTTCCTTGGCTTTTCAGGCTTTTTTGGTTTCATATAAAGTTTAGAATAGTTGTTTTTCGAATTCTGTGAAAAATGGCATTGGTAGTTTGATAGGCATAGCATTGAATCTATAAATTGCTATGGCTATTTAAATAATATTGATTCTTCCTATCCATGAGCATAGGATGTTTTTCCATTTGTTTGTGTCATCTCTGAGTTCTTTCAGCAGTGTTTCAGAATTCTCATTGTAGAGATGTTTCACCTCCCTGGTTAGCTGTATTCCTAGGTATTTTATTCTTTTTGTGGCTATTGTGAATGGGATTGCATTCTTGATTTGGCTCTCAGCTTGAAGGTTATTGGTGTATAGAAATGCTATTGATTTTGCATCTTGATTTTGTATCCTGAAACTTTACTGAAGTTGCTTATCAGTTCTAGGAGCCTTTGGGCAGAGATTATAGGGTTTTCTAGGTATAGAATCATATTGCCTGTGAAGAGAGAGTTTGACTTACTCTCTTCCTATTTGGATACCTTTTATTTATTTATTTTTTTTGATTGATTGTTCTGCCTGGGACTTCCAGTACAATGCTGAATAAGAGTGGTGAGAGTGGGCATCCTTATTTTGTTCCATTTCTCAGGAGGAATGCTTCCAGGTTTTGCCCTTTCAGTATGATGTTGGTTGTGGGTTTGTCATAGATGGCTCTTATTATTTTGAGGTATGTTCCTTTGCTGCCTAGTCTATTGAGGGCTTTTTATCATGAAGAGATGTTTAGTTTTATAAAAAACCTTTTCTGCATCTGTTGAAATGATCATGTAGTTTTTGTTTTTGTTCTGTTTATGTGCTGAATCACATGTATTCATCTGCATGTGCTGAACCAATCTTGCATCCCAGGAATAAAGCCTACTGGATTGTGGTGGATTAGCCTTTTGATGTGCTGCTGGATTTGATTTGCTAGTATTTTGTTGATGATTTTTGCGGCTATGTTCATTAGGGATATTGGCCTGAAGTTTTCTTTTTTCATTTTGTCTCTGCCAGGTTTTGATATCAGAATGATGCTGGCCTCATGGAATGAGTTAGGGAAGAATCCCTCCTCCTCATTTTTTTGGAATAATTTCAGTAGAATTGGTACTAGCTCTTCTTTATACCTCTGTATATGTATAAAGGCTGTGAATACATCTGTTCCGGGTTTTTTTTTTTTTTTTTGGTTGGGAAGTTTTTTAAATTACCAATTCAATTTTGGAACTTGATATTGGTCTAGACATTCAGGACTTCAGTTTCTTCCAGGTTCAGTTTTGGGAGGTTGTATGTTTCTAGAGATTTTTCCATTTCTTCTAGGTTTTCTAGTTTATGTGCGTAAGAGGTGTTCATAATAGTTTCTGAGAGTTTTTTGTATTTCTGTGGAATTGGTGAGATGATGTCATCTTGTCATTTCTGATTGTGTTTATTTGGATCTTCTCTCTTTTTCTTTATTAATCTAGCTAGTGGTCTATCAGTCTTATTATTCTTTCAAAAAACCAACTTTTGGGTTCTTTGAATTGTTGTGTAAATTTTCATGACTCAATTTTGTTCAATTCAGCTCTTATTTGGGTTATTTTTTCTTCTGCTAGCTTTAGGGTTGGTTTGCTCTTATTTTTATAGTTCCTCTAGGTGTGATGTTAGGTCATTAATGTGAGATCTTTCTAATGTCTTGATACATGCATTTAGCATGATAAGCTTTCCTCTTAACACTACTTTAGTGGTGTCTCAGAGATTCTGATATGTTGGGTCTTTGTTTTCATTAGTTTCAAAGATTTTTTTTTATTTCTGTCTTAATTTCATTCTTTACCCAAAAGTCATTCAGGAGTAGGCTGTTTAACTTCCATGTAATTGTATGGTTTTGAGAGATCTTCTTGGTATTGATTTCTATTTTTATTGTGCTGTGGTCTGACAATGTGGTTGGTATAATTTCATTTTTTAAAAATTTGTTTAGAATTGCTTTATGGCTGAGCATGTGGCTGATCTTAGAGTATATTCTATGTGTAGTTGAGAAGAATGGATATTCTGCTGTTGCTGAGTGGAGTAGTCTATAGATGTTGGTTAGGTTCATTTGGTCAAGTGTCAAGTTTAGGTCTCAAATATCTTTGTTAGTTTTCTGCCTCAATGATCTGTCTAACACTGTCAGTGGGGTGTTGAGGTCTCCTACTGTTATTGTGTGGTTATCTACGTCTCTTCATAGGTCTCTAAGAACTTTCTTTTTTTTTTAGATGGAGTCTCACTCTTGTCATCCAGGCTGGAGTGCAATGGCATGATCTCGTCTCACCGCAACCTCCGCCTCTTGGGTTTAAGCAATTCTCCTGCCTCAGCCTCCCGAGTAGCTGGGATTATATGCATGTACCACTATGCCCAGCTAAATTTTTTTTGTATTTTTAGTAGAGATGGAGTTTCACCATGTTGGCCAGGCCTCAGGTGATCCACCTGCCTCAGCCTCCCAAAGTGCTGGGATTATAGGTGTGAGCCACCATGCCTTAGAACTTTTTAAAATGCATCTGGGTATTCCAGTGTTGGAGGCATATATATTTAGGATACTTAAGTCTTTTTGTTTAAGAAGACTTCTTGTTTGTCATTATGTAATACCCCTTTTTGTCCTTTTTGATCATTGTTGATTTGAAGTCTGTTTCATCTGAAATAAGAAAGTAACCCTTGCTCTGTTTTGTTTTCTGTTTGTTTGATAGATTTTTTTTTATATACATTTACTTTGAGACTATAGGTGTCATTGAATGTGAGATGGGTCTCTTGAAGATGACATACAGTTAGGTCTTGCTTCTTTATCCAACTTGTCACTGTGTCTTTTAAGTGTGACATTTAGTCCACTTACATTCAAGGTTAATATTGATATGCGAGGATTTGATCCTGTCATCCTGTTGTTAGCTGGTTGCTATGTAGACTTGATTATATAGTGCTTTATAGTGTCAGTAGGCTATGGTATGTAAGTGTGTTTTTGTGGTGGCAGGTATTGGTCATTCATTGCCATGTTTAACACTTCCTAAGTACCTCTTGTAAGGCAAGTCTGGTGGTAACAAATTCCCTTACTGTTCACTTGTCTAAAAAGGATTTTATTTCTCCTCCATGTATGAAACTCAATTTGACTGGACCTGACATTCTTGGTTGGAATTTCTTTGCGTTAAGGGTGCTGAATATAGGCCCTTAATCTCTTCTGACTTGTAAGGTTCCTGCTGAAAGGTTCACTGTTAGCCTGATGGGGTTCCCTTTGTATGTGACTTGCCCCTTCTCTCTAGCTGCCTTTAAGATGTCTTGGGGATGTTTGTCTGGTATAGAATCTCACAAGGGTTCTCTGAATTTCCTGAATTTACATGTCAATTAGGTTGGCGAAATTTTCATGGACAATATCCTCAAATATGTTTTCCAAGTTGCTTGTTCTCTCTGTATCTCTTTCAAGAATCCCAATGATTCATAGGTTTATTCTCTTTATATAATCTCATATTTCTTGGAGTTTTTGTTCATTTTAAAAAATTCTTTGTCTTTATTTTTTTCTGCCTGCATTGATTCTAAGGAGCAGATTTTGAGCTCTGAGATTCTTTCCTCAGCTTGGTCTATTCTGTTATTAATGCTTCCAATTGCATTCTGAAATTCCTACAGTGAATTTTTCATTTTCAGAAGTTCAGTTTTGTTCTTTCTTAAAATGGCTATGTCATCTTTCAAATCTTGGACCTTTTTACTGTGTTCCTTGGATTGGGGTTCAACCTTTTCCTATGTGTTGATGAGCTTCCTTGCCGTCTAGATTTTGAACTCTATGTCTGCCATTTCAGCCATTTCAGTCTGGTTAAAAACCATTGATGGGAAGCTAGTGCAGTCATTTGGAGGCAAGAAAACACTCTAGCTTTTAGAGTTGCCAGAGTTCTTGTATCGGCTCTTTCTCATCTGTGTAGGCTGACGTTCCTTTAATCTTTGAAGTTGCCATCTTTTGGTTGGGGCTTTTTGCTTTTATGTTCCCTGATGTCCTTGAAGGTTTTGCTGTGGTATAAGTGAGGTTTAGTCAATTGGCTTTGTTTCTGGATGCTTTCAGAGGGCCAGGGCTCAACTCAGCACTCCTGGGCTATGTGCTCCAACCCTGGGGTGCTGGGACTATGCCTGCAGCTTTGTTCTCTGGACCCTTTAGGTTAAGCACCTGCCATGCTGGAGGGACTCAGTTGTTCGCAGTCCACTAGCAACAACACTCAGATGGGGGCTGCTGGAAAAATCACTCCAGCAGGACATCAGCAGACCCCCATGGATGTGTGTGCTGGTTGGAGTAGTGGGGGCCCATGCACATGTGTGCCAATGAGGCAAGGGGATGTAAGGGAAGACTGCAAGTGAGTGCACACTGGTGGGGGAGGGCTGTGAGCAGGTGCACACTGGCGGGAGTCTATCTGCAAAAGCATCCCAATGGTTAGGTGGAGTCCGCCGGTAAAAGAGCTATGGCAGTGACTGCTGGCAAGCTGAGGCTGCACTGCAAGTAGGTGCAGCCAAGCAGGAACCCTCGGAGAGGCTGGCAGACAGAGGAATGCTCAGATCAGACTGTTTTTTTTTTTCCCCATTGACAGAGCCTTGCTCTGTCCAGGTCTGACAGCCAACAAAGGCTAGAGCTGCCTAGAGGAGTATGGTAGGTCTTGGGGGGTGGACACTCATAGCCATGCTCCACTGCAGTCATTCCTGCACCTCTGGGCTCTGTGCAGACTGGAGTTCTCTCTCTGCCAACTCTCCAGAGTTCTGTCTCTGCCAACACTCCAGGCAGATGTCTGTGGTGGTTGTGGGGGTCTCCCACAGCTAGGATCCCAGAGGTCCATGGAAAGAGTTAGACACTCCACATCTGTATCTCTCCTCCCTTCCTTAGGAGCCACTGAGATCCAGGAATGAGTCTTGGTGCCTGGTCATCCTGTGTAGGGTTCCTGGCTTTCTCGCCTTTTAGCCCAGCATGAGTGTCCTCTCTCTGTCCATGCTCAATGCTTCCTTTCTGAAGATCTGTTCAGAGTGTGCTGTTTTACTTGATGGTCTGGTCTCTTTCAGTGAGAGAGGCTCTTCCTGGCTGTGTCTAGTCAGCCATACTGGCTCTCTCTCAAAAAGTTTGAGTTGAGTTTTTTATCACGTGCAAGGTAAGGGATTTTTCTGACACAAAGGGTTGTATAGTTAAGATAAAATTGTCATAAACTTTATTAACTAAATAATAAACTTCATTGAAACACATAAAGCAAATTCTCTAGAAATTCAAGACAAAACAAGTAGAAATAAAGTTGTAATGAAAGACTTCAAATTCCTCTTTAGTGACCAAATAGGAAACAAAAACCAGTATGAGGAAATCTGAATAATATAATTAACAGGAGGGCTCTAATTGATATTATATACACAGTGGTAATGGGACATGTACACATTTTTACAATTAAACCATAATAAAAACTTATTGTTTTCTCTAATGAAGAAAAAACTATGTCAGTCTCTGACAAAAACTCAGTCTTGGAGCTAATAACAAAAGTAGGAAAGTAACAAATCCTCAAAACCCTGCAAATCAACCCAAAGCCTTCCTGTGTGATATATTTTTTTGAATAAAAAAGTAAATAAAACTTGTAACTCTAGATAACATAACTAGAAATAGCTACAATAAATATATGACTTCAAAACCTTTGAGATATAGCAAAGTTGGACTTCAAGGACATTTTCCATTAAGCACTTTATTAAATAAAACAGGGAGGAAAACATGTTCCAAGCAACCAATTCAAGTAATGGAAAGAAGCTGAATTTTCGGCTTAGCTTTGCTGTGACACTAAAACTGTGCTCGAAAAGTCTATTTTTTAAAATATAATTCATAAATTTCAGGAATGAAGAAGTAAATGAAGATAGATAAATTAGAAATTAATAAATTAGAAAATGGTATAATTAACAAACACAAGATATAGTTCTTTGTGGGAAAAATTAATGTCACGTACGAATCCACCAGCTAGATTAGTCAAGAACTAAGAGAGAAAGCCCAAATATACAAAACTAGAATTCACACAGGGAAACTAAGCATAGATATTGATAAATGGGAAGGATTCTGAGGTCGTATTTTGTTTAATTTTCTGCTGATCAACTTGAATATAAAAATGAAATAAATGACTTTCAAGAAAAATGCATAAGACTATAACCAACTGTAAAATAATTAGAAAATCCAAATAGGCTCGTAGCCAAGGAAAAGGCTGAGGAAGTTGTTACTTCCTCATCTTAAACTGCAAAGTTCTAAAACCCAGAGAGCTTCAGGGACAAATCACCCAAACCTTCAAGGAACAGATAAATCCTCTGCTTCATTAGCTGTTCCAGAGCAGAGAAATAAGGAAAACTCCTAAAATCTTGTTAGAAAGCCAGAAATTGTAAAGACAGCATGGAAAAAACTAACCAGCCCACTGACAGACAATGAGTAGGCTGACCTCAATACTCACATAAAAATCAAAATCTCCTATTAAAATATAGAACATTCATATGGATATTTAGTATATTTATATCTTATACATGTCCTATTTAATATGGAATATTAAAGAAATAATGGCCAAAAGAAGTTCTTAGTAAAGATGGTTTAATATAGAGAACTCTATTCATATATTCTACCATATACTCTCACTAGATTCCAAACTCATTTAATAAATTTCAATATCTGTTCCTTATTTCTAAAAACTCCATAGTAAAATGGAAATAAATGGATACTTCCTAGATAAAATTTTATATGTTTGTATGGTGTGTGTGTTCATTACATCACACAAAACACTACCAATATTCTGCTCCATGATAAAACACTAGAGGTAATGCCCATTAAGGTCAATAAAAGACAAGAGTAATCATTGCTATTCTTACGATTTGATAGTTATCACCAAATTCCTGTGCAACAAGGTTTTAGCAATTTATACTCCCATTAACTGAAGATGAAAGCGCCTGTTAATCCACACTCTTGCCTGTGCTATGTTTTATCACCCTTTTAAATCTTCGCCAATTTGATATAGGAAAATATTTACAGTAGTTTTAATTATCATTTCTTTAAGCATTTGTGAGCTGAATTTTTATGTTTAAAAGCCATTTATGCTTTTGTACCTAACCTATTCCAGTCTTTTGCCCATTTTTCTGTTTGATATTCCTTGTTTGAAATTGTCATATATGTAAATTAATATTAACCCTTTGTCATATATCTTATTTTTTTTCCAGTTTATAGGTTTTTTTCCAGTTTATAGTTTGTCTTTGATCTTATTTATGGTGTCTTTTGTCATGAATACACTTAACTGTTTTTATATAATACAATTTTCAACCTTATCTCTTAATAGTTTTTTGGCCTTGATATTTATATTGAGAAAGGCTCTATCCTAAGAACATGAAACTATTCCCCACTGCTTTATACTAGCAGCTCTACAGTTATAGTTACAATTTTACATTGAACAGTTGGATACACCTGCGCTTTATTAAGGTGTAAGGATTGAGGTAGAGATACAAATGACTAGCAAATTTTTCCATGTCATCCATTGATGAATGATTCATCTTCTCCCATTGATTTTAGGCATCATCCTTCAATACTGTTTTCTTTTCTAACCTCAGGTTTGCATGTATATATTCTATTCCATTTCACTCGTCTGATTATTGCTCTTACCAGGACAGGCTGTTTGCCAGGGCAAGTGCTTCACCATTATTCTTCTATTTCGGAATTTTTCACATTATTCTCAGAAGTTAGTTCTACCATATAAGCTCTGGAATTATTCTGTCAAGTTCCAAAAAATGTTCTGTTGACATCTGACTGAAACTACTGAATTCTAGTTTGATTTAGAATGAAATATTGAATATTTCCACCTAAGATAAAATGTTTCTCTATTTTAAAAATCATTTTTATGCTTTTCAGTGGAGTTTTACAATTTTATTTATGTGCATCTTATGTGCTCTTCATCTACTTTATTCTTAGGTGTATTGTATTTTTGGTACTATAGTGGATTTCTCATTATATTTCTTTTTTCTTTTCTTTTTTTTTTTTAATTGAGATGGAGTTTCACTCTTGTTGCCCAGGCTGAGTGCAATGGCATGATCTCGGCTCACTGCAACCTCCGCCTCCCAGGTTCAAGCAATTCTCCTGCCTCAGCCTCCCAAGTAGCTGAGATTACAGGTGTGCACCACCATACCCGGCTAATTTTGTATTTTTAATAGAGATGGGGTTTCTCCATTTTGGTCAGGCTGGTCTCGAACTCCCAACCTCAGGTGATCCACCCACCTTGGCCTCCCAAAGTGCTGAGATTACAGGCATGAGCCACCGCACCTGGCCTTATATTTCTTTAAATCATATTTTTAACAGGTTATTGACTGCATAAGTTATCTATATGTTAACTTTAAATTAGAACCCTTAGTAAGCTGTATTATTCTTTCTATTAAGTTTTTGGTTGATATGAGTCACAATCATATCTGAAAACAATTATTTTTGCCTCCCCCTTTCTCTCATTTATAAATTTTATTTATTTCCCTTGTCTAATAGTAATGACCAACAATTACAGAAGAATGTTAAATAATAATAGATTACGTTTGCTGAGCACTAGTTATATGCCAGATATTGTACTAAACTCTTTATACTAATTAACTCATTTGATTCTCAAAAAAACCTGAAAAAGTTAACATTATTATTTTCATTTCTTTTTTTTTTTTTTTTTTTTTTTTGAGACGGAGTCTCGCTTTGTCGCCCAGGCTGGAGTGCAGTGGCGCAATCTCGGCTCACTGCAAGCTCTGCCTCCCGGGTTTACGCCATTCTCCTGCCTCAGCCTCCCAAGTAGCTGGGACTACAGGCGCCCGCCATCTCGCCCGGCTAGTTTTTTGTATTTTTTAGTAGAGACGGGGTTTCACCGTGTAGCTCAGGATGGTCTCGATCTCCTGACCTCGTGATCCACCCGTCTCGGCCTCCCAAAGTGCTGGGATTACAGGCTTGAGCCACCGCACCCGGCCTATTTTCATTTCTTAGATAAGAAAATTAAAATATAGAAATGTAAGGTAATATACCCATATTTTCACAGCTGGTAAGTGGTAGAGCCAGAATTTGAACCAACACAATTCCATCCTTTGCAGAGCCATGCTGTAAGATCTACCAGTTTGTCTGTGTCTAGCTGTATAATATCTGGCCTTTATAAGTTTGTCTATCATGTGCCCAGATGTGGTTTTCTTTGTATTTATTCTGCTTGCAATTCGCTGAGTTTTTTCGATTTTTGAGTTGCTGTTTTGTTCTGGTTTTTCTTACCAAATTTTGAAAATTTTTAGTCAATATTTCTTCAAATGTATTTTGGATCATTTTTTCTTTTCTGGGACTCTAAATACATATATGTTAGACTGCTTAATACTGTCCCACAGGCCACTGGGACTCTGTTGATTTGTTCTCAATCTTTTTTTTTCTCTGTGCTTCAGTTTAGATGATTTCTGTTGACCTGTCTTCAAATTCACTAATTCTTTCTTCTGTGATATCCAGTTGATTGTTATCCCATCCCATGACTTTTGAATTACAGCTATTCTAATTTTCCAGATCTAGAACTTTCATTTGATTCTTTTTTAATGGTTTCTTTGTCTTTTCTGAAATTCTCTATATCTTCACTCATTTTATTGATCTTTTCCTGTAGACCATTTAATATATTTATCATAATTATTCTAAAATCCACGTTTATCATAATTATTCTAAAATCCTCACCTGCTAATTCTAATATCTAAATTATTTGAGGATCTGTTCCTATTGATTGATTGCTCTCTTGACCATCTTATTTCTTTACTTGTCAAGTAATTTTTGATTATATACTAACACTGTAAATATATTGATATAGTATACAGAATATGGATTCTTTCTTTTTTTTTTTTTTTTGAAGGGTGATGCATTTTCTTGCAGCAGGCAGTTAAATTACTGACAGATCACCTTGAACTTATGGATATTTGGTTTTATACTTTCTTATGGGAGTTCTATTTCAGCATTTTCTTAATCTTAGATTGAATCCCTCTTGAGACAGTTTTTACTCCTAAGGCGTGGCCCTTCAGAGGTTTCAATGGATCATCCAAGGTATTTACCAAATTCGTCTAACTTGGTAACATGTGAACTCCGAATTCTGTTTCCCCTATGGTGAAAAGTAGCTATGTTCAGAGTATGGCGAAACTCTGCTCAGCTCTTTCAGTTCTGGATGATACTGTTTTCCTATTAGAATCTTTGGGGTCTCACTTGCACATGTACTGTTTTGGGATTAACTAAAGAGTTGGGGTAAATTTATATATAGATTTCGGGATTTCCTTCTCTGTGGCTTTCTCCTTTTAAGAATTAACTCCTCAATTTTTACACTCTCAGTTCTCCCAAACTCTGTTTTCTTGCTTCTCAGTCCAAGAAGCCTGAAGCTTTCTGCTTGAGTCTAGTTGCCCTGAGCCAAGCAGACTAAGGAGAGCCTGCAAGGGAAAATCCATATAAATGTAGACTCTGCCTGTTCTTCTGTTGTTCTCCAGGCCTTTAAACCTTTTTAAAAATGACTTTATCCAAACTTTATCATTTCTTTTTTTTTTTTCAATTGAGACAGAGTCTTGCTCTGTTGCCAAGGCTGGAGTGCAGTGGCATGTTCATAGCTCACTGCAGCCTCCACCTCACAGGCTCAAGTGATCCTCCCACCTCAGCCTCCCAAGTAGCTGGGACTACAGCTGCATGCCACCATGCCCAGCTAATTTTTGTATTTTTTGTAGAGACAGAGTTTCACCATGTGGCCCAGGCTGGTCTCAAACTCCTGGGCTTAAGCGATCTGCCCACCTCAGCCTCCTAAAGCTCTGGGATTATAAGTGTGAGCCACTGCTCCTGGCCTGTATTTCTTTTTGAGGGAGAATTAGTCTGATATACATTACCTGATCAATGTAAGGCACTCCATCATTGTCAGAACTGTACCCCTCACCTGTGCACACGACTCTGAGGCCATGCTTTAAACTAGGGTTTTTCAAAAGTTTAATTATGACCACTGTAATACGTTTTACATTAAATCAGTACACAAATAAATACATCAGACATCTAAGACCACTCACTACTTGGTAGTATACATAATAATTTTATGAAGAATAACTCTATTTTCTCCTTCCTTCCTTCCTTCTTTCCTTCCTTCCTTCCTTCCTTCCTTCCTTCCTTCCTTCCTTCCTCC